>NC_026000.2:139657329-139666252 GCF_000442705.2 Elaeis guineensis | reverse complement strand
ATAACAAACCTAAACTTGCTTAACTCAGGTCGGTTGCTGGTCTGTCAAGTCGGATCATAACTCATAAGAGCCACCCTTAGAATAAATTTTCGGTTCAGCAATCCAATAAACAATTATAAAAGGCTAAGCTCTCTTAAATAACATGTGAATAGAAAAGAAACAAAAAGTGTACGTACATTCACTCAACAATAGTGTAGGCATTAGTGTTCATAATAACCCGATATTGTGCACCCACTTTCAAAATCACTGTGGGTAAAAACTGAAATATTGGCCATTAAGTTTCACAACATTCTCCCATCTAGGCCATTGTGAAGACTGAGAACTAGCCAGTTGTCTAAATGCATGATATTGACAAAATAAGAGGATAAGAGTGTCAGAAGAAGCTGGTAACTAATCTCAATATTGCCCATTTGCTCATGAGGAAAAAAACAGCTAGCAATATTTATATTTTATAACAATTTGGTTATCATAACATAAAGGGGTGAGAGACATATAAATGAATTAGTAGGAGGGTACTTACTTATCGCAAAGTTGGAAATTTTTGCACTGGCTGCAAACCCAACGTGTCCCAGATGCCATAAGTAGACAGCAATGAGTGCAAGCATGCTGCAAGTGGACCATGATAAAATCTTCCTTCATAGGACAAATGGTTTCACCAAGCTGTGCAAGAAAAAAAACATGGTTTAAGGATATCATCATAGACAATTAAATTTTCATATAAAATATAATTCTAAAAACAAAGAAATCTACAGATATTACTCTCAACAGATAATAAATATGTCAACTCTCCAATTAACCCAAATCGCACAACTTCCAAGAAATAATGCTTGGAAGCCAAAAATTTCAAGCAAGGTTTGCCGTACCAGTACCGGACCCCGTACCGATAAAATTCTGCTCAATGTTAATACACAGTTCGGTACGATACGGTAATGTCGGTATGCTTCGGTATAGCGTACTGGTACGAGATCGATACGGTATGGTACGGGCGGTATGGAGCAGTACAGGGCAGTATAGTGTTCCATGATTCCAAGATCCCATGGCAATAAAACCACGAAAAGAAAATTAAGGTACAAAAATATACTTTTTGCATTAACAAAGCATCCTTAGAAGCATTGCCAGTGAGATCAGCCTGACCAGCAGCTTTCAAAGCCCTTTTTGTAATATTCTTCTTAATTTTTCCTTTCTTCTGTTGTTTCCTATCATCTTCTTCTAGGCGAAGTTGATTTATCATATCCTCTGCTGCACCCGGCCAATAGTCTCCATCAAAATATGGCAAACGAGCTGCAGTTACCTTAGCCTTGCATTCCCCCGTTGTTACAAAAAAATGATCATATAGATTAGTGAGATCAACAACAATATTTTCCTTTGCAGCTTTCCGAAGCATAGATAAATACCTGACAAAAGATAACAACCAATCCATGCATGGAAGTTAGCAGTTCTAGGCATACATGAACTATCAGACATTAAATAATAGGATATATAAAATAATCAGCCTGGCACTCACCACTCCCGAAGTTTGTCAGATTTTGGGGTCTTCTGGATCTCAGGATGGCAATATAAGATATAGTCTTCACCCTTCAAAGGAGGACAAGCCCAGATATAGCAGCTAGTGAAGCCCCGTTTCTTGCAGTATTCAAGATATCCTATCTGGATGCATATGACAATTGAAGTCCCAATTCAACTCATAATCAATTTTCAAATCCAAAAAAAGGGAAGATCAACATTAGTAAACTGAGACTCAAGGTCTACATACATAAAGAGAGAATCTCAAGATAAAAAAAATGTTATAACAACTAACAAGCTCAGCAGATCTGAGAAGTCTGAAAGTACCAGAATTTCATGATAAACAAAAGTGCGCAGAGCTTCCCCAGTCACTGCTTTTATCTCAGGCCTGAAGTATTTGACAGAGTCCAGATATGAAAGATAAACACGCCGCTGGTTTGGGAAAGGGCATTCTGAACCAAATTCTTGAACATACATGCCAAAAAGGCATACTTCTACACCTTCTATCTTCTGAAACAACAATATAGCCTGCACAGAAAAAAAAGTAAAAGGAAAACAGTGACTATAATCTGCAGGTTTTTGCAGAACCGAACACCATTCTCGTATCATCCTTTAGTTTGATCAATTTTTGTGTCAACTATTTTACGACAATGAAAAGCATTTACTTGGTATTGGATTCACATATAAATTTTATACCTTAGATTTATATGGAAATTCTGTTGGATAATTCTCCTCCTGGAATATTTCCAAAAATCGCTGCTTCACTTCCAATTTTTTGTCAACTGATGATACAACTCTAACCACAAGTCCTTCTGCCCCTGGAACCTGAAATGTAGATCATCACTTCTAAGTATCAATATAAAATAATTTATAATCAACATCTGGTATCAAAATACAAAAGGAAAATAGGAACGAGAAAGCAATCAAAGTCAAAACCCTTTTTTATCACTCAAAAGAAGAAACATATTTGATGTATACAGGGTTAAACAAAAGGAAGTGGGACAAAAAAAAATGATAATCCAAAACTGATATTGTCATGTTAAATTATCTAGAGCCAACACAAAGTACTATGTAAAACTTGCCAACTTTATATATACTTGTCTAAAATTACTGCAGCAAGGTAGTAAAAATATATATGTAAAACTCGAGCAAGGAACAATAGAGAAACAGACGTCCTAGTCAATTAGGATTAATTGTTGCTGAGATTTCATTTACACAAGAATATGTTCATTATGGGAACATGCAATTTGGAGCAATCATTAAGTGATATGTTGAACATGCAGCAATATTAAGGCCACTATGCATGAAGCAATTTACTAGTCAATCAGACGCAGAATGCAGAAAAGCTTAGTTTTGTATTTCCAAGATATTTAGTAAAAACATAACGTTTTAGGTATTTGACTTGAGAGCCCCACCTAGAGATCAAAAATCGAGATATTTCATGCCAAACTATTATGGCATGGTGAGAATAGCTCTCACAGATTCACAGTTGCAGGTACACCGGGCATCAAAAGAAGAAACTTACAGCCTCAATCACTTAAAAGCAATAAAAGAAGCATGTTCAGTGTGACTGGAGCTTGGTCTGGATCAGATTCTAATCTGAGTCCTTTTTAGTTTTCTTTTGAGTCTTTTCGTTTCCAATCCCCCTTATTGATTTTATTAGTAGGGGGATTTGCAATTTTGCATATTTAATAAGTTGTCACATGGCAACATCTTGATTATTTGAAAGCATCTACAAGAGCCAAGATTTACTCTCATTCAATGGCTGAATTGTTTGACAGGAAGCAACGAAAATAAAAGTTCCTTGAGAAGGAAGAGAAGGGTTGGCCACTTTATGGGAGATGATGGGAGACAATCTTCATTCAACATCCAAAAATGGTTGACATGGAAGATGATGTATATGATCACCAAACAATTATGTTACTTCAGAATTCACATATGAAGATGATGGAGAGTAATAAGCTTTACAAAAGAAGAATTTCCCATTAGATATGACCTTGATACCTCCTAAAAGAACAATGAGCTTTCAAATAAATTGACAACATTTATGAGTTACAGAGGGTGAGCATTGGTGCAATGGTAACATTGCTCCATTGTGACCTGGGCATCGCGAGTCTAAAACACGGAAATAGCCTCTCCATACAGTACATCGAACCTCCCCAGACCCTGCCCTCTTTGTTGATACTTATGAGTTATGACCCAAAATCCAATCCTAATCTAGTTATGGACCATTAAAAACACAATTAACATGCAACTGTAAAGGCAAAGTCAGGGAAGTAAAGTCGACAATTTTTTTCGTTGGAGAAGGGGAATTAAAACTGAGCTTCTGAACTGATATTCTCAAGTTAACAAGTGTCTACCTTGAGCTATGACTCCATGATGACAGCTGACTAACATTACCTGAAAATCAGCACCCTTATCAACATTCCAAGATGTCAGAATATAGTAACACTTCAATTTAAATATGCCCTAAGGTATTCTAATGGTCCATCTAAATTATGGATCATGTCAATTCCATAGCTTTGACTTTGATGCTAAAGTCCCTGGTGGTGCTGCAATTTTTTACTTTGAGAAAAATGATGTAATTTCTTTTTGGTAAAAAATGATGTAGTTTCAGTGACAAAATAACTATACAGACAATGACATCACAACTGAAGATAAGTCATTTTATGTTCTAAAATCAAGTTCTTCTAATTTTCAATTGCTCATTTTGTCAACTCCTTGGTAACTTCATGTTACTGCATCTACAAATAAATGTTTGCACCTTTATATCCATATCCTTTTCGATGTAGCTTTCTTATTTGAAATCACAGACACTTTAAAAGGAAAAAAAAAAAAAAAGAGAACCATTCCATTCATAAAATTAGAACCAAGTTACATCTTCCATTCAAACACGATGGCTGTAATTGTCACTATTTATGTAAAAGCAAACATCTATCTGTTTGTTTCTCTTAAATTCCAATATGATTAAGATACAAAACGATCAAATTTTTTAGTTCTAAAAAGGTAAAATGCTTCCTTCCACTAGTAAGGAGAGGAAAGATAATCCTTCAACCTTGTAATTATTCATCAAAAACCAAATGCTCTAACCATCTAAATCATTGAACCAGTATCAATGATCAAAGTAAAAACTTTATTGTTTTATCTTTATTTCTAATTAGTTCAAATTTATATTTAATTTACTCAACCATGTCACCAAAAGGTAAACGAAAGTAAAATGGCCAGCACTATGGAGAAGTCAAAATTTTTCGATGCTGACATGAAGCCCTTAAACAAGGACAAAAGGAGGGTAACAATGACTATTGATGCTTTCCAGAAACAAGATAAGTCGTACTACACTATTACTTTGTTAAAAAAAAAAAAAGGTGGCATTACAGCACACAAGGTAGAGGGTTAAAAAAAGAGTTATGAGAAGCACATAATCCTTACAGTTCATAGCCAGAAAGAAATGCTGCAGACTACTCTAACTCAAAGAAAAATTATGTGGAATATCAAAAGGCTATCAATAAAACGAGGGAGGAAAAATCTTTTAGTAGAATAAAATGAAAATGCAAGAAAATAATGCTTTTTTAAATACAAGATCATTATCAAATTCAATTGCACTCTCCACCATTTAAAATTCAACCCAAATTTCAATGACTGTTCCTACAAATTTTTGACCCCTTTCAAATTGGATTATAGTTTTCAAAAACAAAAATAAGGAAATTATATGGCCCCTTTATCATACTAACCTCATCAACATTTTTTCCAAGATGCCGTGCTCTCTCTTGCCTCTCTTGCTTCAGGCGCCTAAAAAGCCTTTGTTCTATGTGATCACTAAGTATAGTTCTTGGCAGATCTTTGGCACCAAGAACAGCACTCTGGGGTAGGGGCTTGCGCTCACCTCTTTCAATCTCCACTATGTAGCAATTAGGACAAGTGTATTCTGCCTGTCCCCCATCATTTCTTCGGCCATTAAAGAGAGCACATATCTGATGTTGCCAAGCTTCACATTTATCACACTGAACCCACTGCAACAAATCATAAAACAATAATAACTTGAGCTTTTAACTACAGTTTTTGGAAAACCATCTCACACTACCAATTTATTGGGGGACAAGAGTAGGGGGGGGTGTTGTAGGAGAGAGAAGACGAATCAGAAAAAACTTTACCCATTCTTCAGTTTCCTCATCATTTCTCTTCTTCTCAAGCTTTGCCTTCTGGAATTGTGAACCATCCACTTCAATAGTTTCACCACGAGCCTCATTATAGCATGGTATACAGAAGTAATGTCGGGTTTCACCACTTCCAATGGTATAATACATTGCATTCCGCTTTATGCGAGCACCACACGGTGTACAATATATTGGAGGGGGCTCAAATGTAAGCTTTTCCACTGCACACAGCTGGCATGAGTTCTCACTCATTGAATGTTCCATTGCTTGATTCTTTTCCGCCTTGGCCTTACTCTGCAAGTAAAAATTTAATCAGTTCTGGCAATGTGCAGTATGAAAGACAGAACATCACATAAGTGGGGGAAAAAATTCAATCATCATTTTCATTGCTGCCTGGATAATGTAGACAGGACTAGCAATGATACAATCAACATTATCAGAAACAATAGTTGAATGGTTATATGTTCAACTAGTTTTGCAGTTCAAACAAAATAAGAATAAAAACCAACTTGAAAAAGTGCAGCACACATCTAAAGCATAAGAACCTGAGTAACTTGCTTATACAAGTTAAAACACACTCAGAACCATTATTTTTTCCCAAAAAGCTAGAAATACTTGAAAATGCAAAAGCTAACCTGACCAACCCATTGCCTCAGACCAACAATATGCTCCCTAATTTGTTCTGGGGTGAACAGTTCAGTTAATGAAACACCTTTTATCTTTGGCTTTCCTGATTTACTTCCAACCGTTGGATCTGTTTCTGGATCATCTGTTTCCTGCTTAACAGTCTTATCCTGGTCAACCCCTTTTTCAAACACCAAAGTTTCTTGCTTGACATGACCATCAACATCATTTGAAACACCACGATCTATATCAGGTCCCAAAATACACGAATTCCCATCAATACCATTGCCCAAGGTAGATGAATCTTCATGGCCTGAGGGCATGAATGTATCAATTTTCACTTCGATGACCTCAGACTTAGTAGACATGGCTACCTCAGTCTCTTTGCACCCCCATGACGGTTCCTCTTGCAAGGCATGGGGTTGGTTTGGAGGAACAGAAACTAGAAAATTTTCACTCTTAGGCATGACAGAAGGAGATATATGTTGCACTCTCATGCGTTTTGGCAAAGACTGCTGATCATCAAAAGTTTCAACAGCTATTGTGTCTCTCTTCATTCCATTAGAATCAGCTATATTGATACTTATCCATGAGCCATTAGCCTGACTCACCAAACCAGGATCAGATACAGAATAAGCACGTGCCTTTCGATTTGATGCTATATATTCACGTACAGGAATGCAGACAGGACAATCTGTTGCTTCACAAGTACGAAAATGATTAGCAAGTCTCTTAGAAGCTGAGCAACGAGGATATGGACATTCTTTTCTATCACACCTATCCATATGCCTAACTAAATCTTGAGCTTTTATGCAGTTAGGTTCTTGACATTTTCCCTGCGGAGCAGAACACCAACGAGCATGGTACAAAAACAATAGCCACCTCTGCTGGTTGAGATAATTTCGTTTTTGTGTAGAATTTAAAGGTCCATAGGTGACTCCCCTTGGAAATTGAGGCACTGCAGCACTTACAGTTGTAGCAGCAGAACTGGTGATACACCCTTCTAATGAAGTATGAGGTTGTTGAGCTTGATCTTCTCCCACTGATCTCAGATGAAGTAGTTCCTCCTGGATGTGCTTTTCAGGTGAAGACTTATCTGGCATGTGGCTTTGACAATGAACTTGTAAAAGTCCCATTGGTTGTGATCCACTGGAGAGGCAACTAGTCTCCTTTTGAAACTCATGATCCGGCTTGTGTGGATGCAACAACTGCTGTGAACCCTGTGAAAATGAAGCATGAAGACCCTGAGAGGCAGATAAATGACCAAGCAATTGAACACTTTTGGCATGATCATCCACAGAAGTATTTTGCAGGTTTTGACCCTGTAATTCTGGAAGGTGAACCTGTTCAGTTCCCTGTGGAAGTACTGATTCATTATGAGATGCCACTGTATTGGTCATTAGCTGCTCACTTAGATTGGGAGTCACTGAAGACTGCCTCAAGGTATCATTCTTTAGCATAAGCTGTTGGTGCCGCTGGCTTTCTTGATGCTGTTGTAGCTGATGCTGATTTTGAGCAAACTGTACACAGGGCTGATTAGGCTGTTGCTGAGATCGCTGCATCTGTTGTTGTGATTGTAGTAAATTTTCATGTGTGGACTGGTTTGACTGGAAGTTCCCCTTTTGTGAATGATCAAATATATGAGTTCTTATATGTGGAGGCTGTTGCATTGACTGCAGATTTGCACGATGGCTTAGCGAGGCCGAGTTTACTCTTGACTTCGAGTTCAAGCCAGCAGTATTCATACTCAAGTTATTTTTGGCAGATAAAGCAGATGAACCAGCTCCATGAATGCTCCCAGCTACACCAGTTCCCTTCATTGAATAACCATCCCCTACCATCGGTAATATCTGCTGGGACAATGATGCTGTACCCAAGGACGGCAATATCATCACAATTTGTGACAATTAATTAGCTATCAGGCAACAAATGAAGAAAGTGCATAAAAGGCAGACACACATGCAGACTACAAACACCAGAAATCAGCATGGAACTCAAAAAAGGCAGACAACTGAAATTGCACGTAAACAAGCAAGCATGCACATGAATTGCACCATAGACAGAGAGGGAGGGGGACATGATGCTGTAGTTTTTTCATTTTTTAAGGTGGATAAAATTACTTGGGATTCTTTGCTGGAGATGTTGCTGCTCAAAGTACTGTGGTACAGGTTTTGGAGAGCTACCACCACGAGCCATACTAAGAAACCCCTCTGATGCTGCAGGCCCATTCACCAGCTGCATGTTACTCCCAATTAACCCTAGACCACCGCTTATAAGTCCATTAGTAAACCCATATGCTGAAGGCTTCTGCTGCAGATTAGACCTCATTCCAGCACCAATTTGGTCTCCAAGGGAATGCAATATATGGCTGTTTTGACTTCCAACATATTGACTTGGTTGCTGTGACTGTGGAGCCACAGTGGACCCCGTACTGGAAAACCCAACTCCACTGGAGCATCCAGAGTTCATCGGCACCGCCTGTGAACTATTAAATCCAGGAGTTGGAATCATTTGACTCAGTTGTCGTGGGGTACCCATTGAAGCTATTGATATGTTACTCCCACCAGAACCAAGAGCACCATTGGCAGGTTGGTGCTGGTACCCATTAGATAGTGGTCCTAAACAAAAAAGACACAGTTGTT
>NC_026000.2:139554829-139647329 GCF_000442705.2 Elaeis guineensis | reverse complement strand
CCCTTTGTGGTTTTCCTTTAGAATTAGATCACAGTTGTGAAGTTATCAACCAAACAAACGAAATCATTGTCCTTAGCACGACTCCTACATAGTTATTGAACAAACAAATCATTTTTGGATAAGGAAAGCATATGAATTAGCTGGCTCGGTAGGGCTTTGACTATCAACAACATTTTATCAAACAGGTGACAAGCATGAAAAAAACAAGCTTCCGAATGAACAAAGATGGAGAAGATCAAGAGGAGAAAAAGGAAGGTGGAGTAGGACCTTGGCTAGCCGCCAGCTTAGGAGGGTGAGGGGTTGAGGGAGGTAAAGCAAGGATTGGCCATGTGAGATAGAGAGAGAAAGGTGAGCGATGAGTGGAGACGAGAGAGTAGAGAGCTTACTAGCAAGAGATCGAAGTAATCGGACGGAGGTAGGAAAAGATGGCCATAGGTGATGATTGGACTTTGGAGGAGGCAGTAGGAGGTCTTGATGGCTGTCAGATACCACAAGAGGGAGGTTGAGAAGAGGAGCCCACCGGGCAAAGGTTGGAGGAGATGGTGATGAGACTTTGGAGGAGGTAGGGTGAGGTGTTGATGGTTGCCGGATACCACAAGAGGGAGGTTGAGAAGAGGAGCCCGATGACCATAGGTTAAAAATAATGTCTTCTTGAGGACATTATTTTTATCCTATGGGATAAGTACATTTCTATAGATTAGGCATCTTTAGGTTTAATCATCCAAATACTCAATTCTAACTTATATTGGATTTTTATCCTTAAGATTGTCAAATCCTATGGGATTAGCCTAAATCCTATAATATCCAAACAAGACCTTAGGACCTACTTAGGCCTAAAATCCTATAGAATTCGTGCACTGGACCAATATAATCATCTAACTCAAGCTGGGCTAAGCTATATTTACAAAAACCTAGAATGCCTCTAAAGTGGGTCGGTCTGAATCCCATAAGAAGAAAAAAAGATTTGCTGAGACCATCACTATAACGCCCCAACCCCACACTTGGGTCGATGACATGGTATAGCCACATATTTCCCCTAGAGTATAATTCTAGAGTATATAAAAAGGCTGTTAATCTGAACCAAAATACTTAATATCAAGAGAAATAGTTAAGGCAAACAACTCACTATATTCTTTACTAGAAAGTAAAGTTATCCAAAATACATGATTTAGATACATTCCGTATCAGATACGAAAACTTAACTATTACTATCACTCACCAAAAATTCCAAATCATCCCCATTTAGCTAGATGTTTTGCTACTCTGAAAAAATGGAAATGATAATATGAGCTCTCAGTATGTCTTTTTTTTCTCCCATTCAGGGCAGCTCACTCTAGAGGCATTCTGAGTTTTTATAAATATCGCTTAGCCCAACCTGATTTGGATGGTTATATTGGCTCAGTCCATAAATCCTATAAGATTTTGGGCCTAACCATCCAAGCAAGCCCTTAGAGTGATGGAAATCCTATCTGCAATAGAGTACATGGTACTGCAGAATGGTTGAAGGTCTGATTGAGCTACCATATATAGCTGAATGGTTATGGGGCTCATCCAAGATTTCCAACATGAGCTATTGTGACATTGTGATGGCTAGGTCAATATAGTGGGCAGAGGATTCAGACAAGAAAAAGGTACATTTATAGATTATGTCCATAACACTATTTTTTGGTTCTGCAGATCAGATGTCATGACAGCTAATAGTGTTGCATAGTTGGATCCAACAAGTAATAAAATCTTGAGTTAAGCAGGATCATGCGTTTGGATCTAGTACTATATTGGTGGAAACCTAATCAAATCAAATAGTGGTTCAGGTTGTACTTCCACTATTTTGGGTGCGCACACACACACAACGCACACGCTCACGCATACACACACACATACACATATACACATACACAGATCCAGATATCCAGATATTCACATATCCACATATATACATATATACATATATACATATGTATGCAGCTTGTTCAGAAGCAATATAAAATGCATGCTCTTACTATTCAGAGAATAATTAAAATAAAATGAACTTAAAGAAGCAGCCTAATGACCAGCTTACATCTTCTCACGCATAGCTCTGCGTCCTGCAAGAAGTTCGGGATCCATGCTGGGAGATCCTAGATTCTGCATCTGGGAATGTAAAGGGTTTCCATTGTGCTGGGATAGACCAGACAATTGTGGGCTTGCTTGATTTGTCATCTGTCCCGAAATATGTGAATGCGCATTCATCATCTCCCCCCGTGGCTCGAATATACAGAGGACATGTGTCAAGAATTCTGACTTGAGAGTCCAAATTTCAAGAATCCAGCGCCAATCTTAGGATACTACATGGTAGCAAGCTTGAGAGGATCAGCCCCATCATCCCAATCACCAAAGGCAAATCGTATTGATGTTGTCTAGCTCATTCAGACAAGGACATATGATCTGATCAATGTCCAGACTACTAGATGGAAGACAATAGGTAAAACAAGTAACAATCTAACAAGGGAAAAAATGGGGAAGAAGTCACCAACACCTTTTACTTCTTCTTGTCCTCCTCCTACTGTTCCAACTATTTTGAGTCCACTTGCTGCCTATGGCAATTGATCAATCAGATGCTGTTTTCAGGGCGATTACAATCATCAAAAACCTTCAATTCAACAGACCGAAGAATGGCTCCTACCATCAGTTATCAATGTCAGTGAAGGAAACAACGCGATAGCAAAAACAGTAGTAGCAGGAAATTAAAAAACAACAGTGAATACCGAAACGGGACGGAATTAAGGCCCGAGGATAAGGGCTTGAAGGTGATGGTCACCTATCCAGCAAGGCCCCAGATGTCGTAGAGTTGGATATCAAAGCGATTGTATTTGAGGGACAGCAAGTGCAGGACAATAGGAAGTAGATCAAAATTAAATAACCTGGAAGGGCCCAAACCCTAGCAACCAGATTCTGGCTGTTCCCGATCGAGGAGCGAAACCGAAACCCAGGAAGAGGTGCGAGGAAAGCAGACCCACCTGGGGAAGAGGACGATAAGGGTTCACGAGTGACGCTGCGGAGGAGAGGGCGGCGGCGACGAGAGGAGGAGAATAGACGAGACCACCTACCGACCGACCCTTGCTCCTCACTCCCTCACAACCGAAGGAGGAGCAGAAGCTACGGCCTGCAGGCCGACGTGCGGGGGATGGAGACCGCCTTGTGGCGATCGGGTAGAGATCAAGAAGGAAGAGAGAAACCCCCGCAGGTTCGCCAACCCGGACCAATCACGGATCCCGCGCGCACGACGGACGGATAGACGACACGAGGGGAATTCTCCCAAAAGAAAAGAGAAATGAAAGCAACCTGATCCTTCCTTCTCTCTCCGACACCGACGAAGAGATTATTATGCGTCTTCCTTTCGTCTTCCCACCACAGGCGGCGGCGGCGGCGGGCGGCTCCGATTTGATTGGTTTCCCGACGGACGCACGGACGGACGGACAAGTTTCTTGATTGATTTCCCTAATCTTGCCCACCGCCGTTTCAAATCCTGACCCGATTACGGCAAGCATCGGAAGCGCACGAGCGTGATTGGGAATTGGGATTATTATGTGACGCGCGAGTGGAATGGGATGCGAGCACTAGTAATTTTCACTGACATCATTTTTTCCCTTATTTTTACATCCCTTAAAATTTAGTCTTTTACATTTAGATCCTAAAAGAAAAAAATTTCAAACGTTCCTTAAAACATTTCAAACGTTATAAAGAGCCGGTCTCCTTCGCACCGGTATTAACGAAAAAAAAAAGGATAATAATCATAATACCCTCCATATTTTTTTAATTATCAAAAAAAATATATATTTTTTAAAAAAATTATCAAAAATTTTTTATCTCCGTTGGAAGATATTTGTTGTCAAATTTTCAAATCCTCCGTGGCTCATTCATCTCTAAATTATCAAAAAAATTTAATTTTATCAAAATTCTCACTAGCCATTAGTTTGTAAGTACAATTTTCTCAACAGATTCGATAATTTGAAAAAATAAAATTTAATATTTTTTAATATTTTGTATTTGAAAAAAATTTCATTGTTATTTAAATTTTTTTATACTTGATAACAGTTAGATTTATTATGTTCTTATATATTCAATTTATTTGTATTTAATAATATGTATGATTTTTAAAATTTTATAGTCAATTTTAATTTGAGATTTTTATAAAATTATTTATTTTTGGATCCTTTGTTTACATGCATTATTGGGATTCTACTCCATCAAAATTGAGAAGCCTTTTTGGGGCCATTGTCCAAATGCATTAGAAGGCATTTGCTACTTTAGTATAAGGGGACAGTGGACCTAAAATACTTGAAAGTAGTGAAGGGGATTGTTAGAGCAGTTAAACTATAATGATTCACTGTGGAAGTTATGTAGACTGTTAATTTTTTATTAATCATGTTATTTGAGACAATAATTAAGCAATGGAAATGATACTATTATCTAAGTTAAAGAATTGAACCCCCATCCTTAGAGAGCTAACTTCAAATAATTGAACCCTTATTCTTATTGTAATATTGTATTCTAATAGTATTCTATTTTGAGATAAATTAGGTAATAGTGTTGTATGTTAACTAAATTAGCTAACATTGTTACAACGTAACAACATTATGTTAACAATATTTTATGTATATATATAGAATAAATGACCTATTTACACTAGAGATCCACCATGAGGAACATCTTCATTTTTTCCTCAATATATAGTACGTTGGTGGCTCTATCAACTATTTTAGTAATTATGACTCAGACTTAATGAGTTAAATAGAGTTAAAAAATCTTACGAAGGAGCTTGGCTACTTGAAGGTAAAATAATGGTATTATGCAGTTTCTCGACAATCTTTAAAAGACAAACTAAAGTCTTTGTACATTGATCAAGATGTGCTTCAAATGTTGGTTTTTTGAAAGGGAGAGAGAAATATAGCAGTTTATGTAGAATATGTAATTGATGAAATTGATCTGGATATAGTTGAGCCACCTCCTGCACTTTCATCTATTGAAGACATTGATGAGGTAGCTGGAGAGCAACAAGAGGAGGGGTAGAATCAACAGTAGAGGCAGGATCAAGAGCAGGGTTAGTAGCAGGGGCAACAATAAGGGCATGACCAGGAGCAGGGACAGCAGCAAGAACAAGGTGGAAGGTCTGATCGAAGGCTTGTGAATGAAGAAGAGTATGACACAATCAGTTTTGATAGTGATCGTAGTCAACTCTTGAGTGACTTTTTAGTTTTTGATGAGGATGATGAGTTGTTTGAGAAGTATGTTGATGATTCAATTGCTGATACAAATATTGAAAGATAGGAGAAACGAGTTGTAGAAAGATGAGATATTTAGGAAAGAGCCTAAGCTTATGGATAGTGATGAGCTCAAAAGCATTGGTAGCTTATCAGATGGTGAAGGGGATAGCTCTAACTTTTTTGAGTTTAATGAGGTCATAGACTTTTTAAAACCTATAGGGGGCATTTAATGATCCAACTTGGATCACTACGGTGATCTAAGATCACTGGTGATCCAAATCTTGGGGTGATCTAATATCTAGTGATCTAAGATCACTATGTTTGATTTGTCATAGTGCAGTGATTAAAGATCTCCAGATATATACAAGCCACTTATTTGGTATGCTATGAGAATTCAAGATCACTGACCATATAATACCAAAAATACCTCTGACAACTTGTTTGGAAGTTGGGATTGAGGATTGGGGAAGAAAAACTTTTAGCACAAAATCAAATAAATTTTTTTCTCTTTCTAATCAGTACGATGAGAGAAAGATTTTTTTCTTTTTCGTGGAGATGACGCCCCAAGTACCTGCACATGCTCATTTTCTTTCGTAGAAAAGATGCCTCAACTCCCACCCCACATGTGCAAAAAAAATATCATGGCAAAAAAAATGATTTTCTCTTTCCAGAAGTCTCTCAATCATGAGGCTATTGGTTAACATATTTTAATATAAAATCATCGTGATGGAGTGATGCTAGATATCCGTCCTCAAGAATGGATTTCCTATCACCGTATTGGATGGTGATTTAAGGAGTAGGGGTGATTTGAAAACACCGTCATGTAGGATCACCATGATGCAACCAAACACGGTGATCTCATCATCTCTACCTACATCGTCCTTGATCCACCCCTTGATCCTGGGTGGATCACCCCATACCAAACACCCCCATAGATTTGAAGTTCGGAATACTTTTTGCTTCGATTAAAATATTTAGAAAGGCTTTAAGACAATATGCTATAGAACAAAGGTTTAAATATCAGTACAAGCATAATAAAAAAGCTAGAGTAACTATAGTATACAAAAAAAATTATGGTTAGATGATACATGACTCCTCCTACAAAGGATATCCATTTATCAGATTAGAAAGTTTCAATCCATACATAAATATGGGAAACATTTTGATAATTACCTTATGAGCTCCAGATGGTTATCTTAAGCCTACATGAAAAATATTAGTGATGATATCAAATGAAGTGTTAAAGAATTTGTTTCGAAAATGAAGAGGGATGTTAAGGCACAGATATTCATGGCTCAAGCCTATAAGACCAAGAGGAAGGCACTCCTAGCCATTCACAGATAGGATAGAGAGAAATATGAAAAACTATGGAAGTATTGTGACATCATTAAGAAGACTTTTGGTGTCTTTATGTAATTAATTTTTATTACAAAATGAATATATATATATATATATATATATATATATATATATATATATTTACTTTTTAGTATCTTAAATATCCCGATATGTCCTTAAATGTCTCAATAGGTTTCAATAGATATTACAGAAGTGAATAATTTGTCCATACAATGAGAGAAATGTTACACATCTATAAATATCATTTCTGCCTAAAGTTTATACAATCACATGTATACATCCATATATATCTATATAGTTGTCATTTTTCTCTGTAGTCTATACAAACATCGATACATAACCATACATATTAAGGCACTGAATAAGAATTGCCAACAATCTATATAATCATCGATACACGTTCATACACATTCACATAATTATCATTTTTATCTATAATCCAAACAATCACCTGTACACATCTATTCATAGGAGATCTGATCATCTGTACAATCCAAATGATTATCATTTTCACCATGCACAAACATACAGTCAGTTGCATAAATATATCAATCATATTTCAAATATATTTTTAATTGAAAAGTAGGTAAAAGCAATATATCGATTAACAAATTTACAGCAATATAAAAGAAAGTTGTGTATCATTCCATATGCTTAGAGCAACATCAAAAAGTTCAGTACATGTATCGACACATAAATAATAAAAAGCTATATATCGATCATATATTCCTCCATACAACAAATGTATACATGTATCAGCACATAAACAACTCCACAATCAAAAAAATATTGTATAACAAAAAATATATGATAAAAAATGTTGTCAAGATCTCCAAGAGGATAGGTGGGCTGGGGCTGGTCCTGTTAGGACTGGGGTTGTTGAAGCTGCTACTGCTACCATTGCTAAGATTATTGCTGCTGCTATTGCTATCTGAAAATACAAACAAAATATATTTACTTTATATGAATTTGAAAAGAATTTTTATAAAAAAATTTTCATTTGATGTTCTTCATTATCTTTCTTGAACTTTCTTTTTTCTTAAATGTACCAGCAAATGAAGTGCTTTTCTATTTAGGTGCAGGTATGCCCTTCTTAGGAGCTTCTTTTGTAAAGGATTTGTTCTTCTTAGCATCTTTATATGTCCAAGTATTGTGCCCTTATTGTATATAGTTGCTACACCTAAGACTGCCTCCAGTCTTTCTTATCTTATGAAGGTCCTACACCTCATCCTCCTCTTTTCTTCTTGACTTTTTTTAGAGAAGTTGAGCAACATATAGATCATGGGCACACCAACGAAGGAGGGTCTAGGATTTTAGGGTTTAGGATTTAGAGTTTCGGATTTAGAGTTTTAGGATTTTAGGATTTAAAGTTTAGGATTTTAAGATTTAGAGTTTAGGATTTAGGATTTTAGGATTTTGGGTTTAGGATTTTAAGGTTTTGGGTTTAGGGTAGGGTTTTAGAGTTTAGGATTTAGGATTTTAAGATTTAGGATTTAGGATTTTTAGGATTTTTAGAGTTTAGGGTTTAGGATTTTAGGATTTAGGATTTTGAGTTTGGGGTTTAAGGTTTAAGATTTTAGGGTTTAGGGTCTACGATTTTAGGGTTTTAGGATTTAGAGTTTTGGGTTTAGGATTTTAGGCTTTAGGGTTTAGGATCTGGGGTCTAGGGTTTAGCATTTAGGATCTAAGGTCTAGGGTTTAGGATCTAAGGTCTAGCATTTAGGGTTTAGAGTCCAGGGTTTAGGGTCTAGAGCTTAGGATTTAGGATCTAGGGTCTAGGGTCTAGGGTCTAGGGTCAAGGGTCTGGGATCTAGGGTTTGAAATTTAGGATTTAGGATTTAGGGTCTAGAGTTTATGATTTAGGATCTAGGATCTAGGATCTATGGTTTAGGATTTAGGGTCTGGGGTCTAGGATTTTTGGTTTAGGGTTTAGGATTTCTAGGATTTTTAGGGTTTAGGGTGTTTAGAGGTTAGGATTTAGGATTTTCAGGGTTTGGGGTTTTTAGGATTTTGGGGCTAGGATTTAGGGATTAGGATTTTGAGTCCAGAGTTTTTAGATTTAGGATTTAGGGTTTAAGATTTTTTTAGGATTTTTAAGGTTTTGAATTTTTTAGGGTTTATGATTTTAAGATTCAGGGTTTAAGATTTAGATTATGTTTGGTTGCTGACAATCTATCCAGATTACTGATAATTTAATGTGGTAATCTAGATTATTGTATTTGTTATACTTTTTGAATGGTAGTCCAGATTGTTTTGGGAAGGGATGGCTATCTATATTATCACTTTTTTGTCAATGATGTAATAAAAATTTTGAACAAAATTATTTCTCAAAAAAATTATACAAAATCCATTGTCCAACCCTCCCCCCTCCCCTCCATCCCCTCTGTGTGCACTCCTAGCCCATGGCTCCTCCATCTCTCTTTACCTGCCGGTGATTCCTCCGCCCTTATCCCTCCCCCCTATGGCTCCTCCACGTCCATTCCCACCACCACCCCACAAGCTCTCGCCCCCTCCCCACCTCTCCTAATGCTTGTGGTTCCCCACACCCCTTGGCCCACCACTTTTCTGTTCCATCACCACACCCATATCATTTTCGTTATTTCTCATCAGGGTAAAAGAAGAGGATCAGGACAAAATTATTGAAGATATTTTAAAAATTTGATTTCATATTACTGATAAACTGATCGTCATACCAAACATGTCAATCAAGATTTTCAATAATTTTACTGCAACATCATCTATGTTTACCAAATACAGTAATCAATATTACTAATAATTTAATGAAGGTAATCTATCCTAAAGGCAATCCATATTATCTTTCAAAATTGCCTGACAATGCACCAAATATAACCTTAAGTTTTTGGGCTTAGGATTTTAGGGTTTAGGATTTAGTATTTAGTGTTTGAAATTTAAGGTTTGGGATTCAGGAGTTGGAATTATTGACTCAGTTGTCGTGGGGTAGAGCTGTTAATTTGGATTGGACCTGTTGGGTTGGCCCACCCCACCATGTAAATGGAACGAGTTGAATTCATATTTTAGCAATCCGTTTAAAAGCGGGTTGAATAACCCACCTTATTTGGATTGCGAGTTGTGGCGGGTTCCAGGTGGGTCAGGAAGGGCGGACTGACCGCCCTGACCCATCTCTTTTTTTTAGCAGATTGTGGCAGATTCAGGGCACATCAGGACGAGATGGCCCACCTCTTTTTTTTTTTAGTACCATATTATTTTAATACTATATTTTCTCTATTTATATTGCTGTTTTACAATTTTTTTGCTGTATATCAATCTTAAAACTATTCAAATACCTTTCAAATTATATTTTTATATTTTGTAATCTACCGGCACTTCATTATGCTTGATCACCATATTTTCTTTATCCACAAAAATAATATGTGGATATTTGTCATCCTCTCTTTATTTTGCTATTTTAGTACTACATTTCTTCTCTTTTTTTAGTAATATATCTTCTCAATTTGTATTGCTGTTTTTTTTTTTTTTTTTTTTTAAAATTTTGATAGATTGGGTCGTTTAATCTGTAGCCCATGGTGGGTTGGATTGGGTTGGAGTTTTCCCAACCCACCAAGATAATCTGTCCCGTCCTATTTAGAGGTGGGTTGTGACAGATCGGAACGGACTGGCCTGTCTTGACAGCTCTAGTCATACCCATTGAAGCTATTGATATGTTACTCCTGCTAGACCCAAGAGCACCATTGGCAGGTTGGTGCTGGTACCCATTAGATAGCGGTCCTAAACAAAAAAGACACAGTTGTTGTTGCTGCAACCAGGGCAAATAAATGAATAAGAGTAAAAACAAAGATAAAAGCAACTAGAATTACCATTGGATGCATTGAAGGAGACACTATGTCCAACATCAGTTAAGTTGTTTCCAGTTGGGAATAAGTTGCCCATGTTGGCCGTGGTTTGAATCCCCATACCAGGACCACTGGCTGCAGTAGCAGAGTTTTCTGTTGAACAAGAAGCTACAGAACTTGTGCTGCCATCATGGGATATACCAGGTGTCGGAATCATTGGACTGAGAGAGGAGGAATATGCAATATTATGAGACAGATCGGCTGTGGTTTGGTAAACTCTTCATTATCCGTTGCAAACGGCGCTCAACCGGCTCCATCACCACACTCATATAATCTTCCTGATGACACACAAGGACATTGCCTAAAACGCTTAAATTCATGAATTAATTGTTACTCTAAAGAAAGAATTATTGATACAAGAACAAAAATACCTTTCTCGCAGAATCCTTGAATATGCGCTCCTCCAACCGCCTTGCAAGTTCTGGTAATCTACGCAGCCAATCATCAGAAGAGTGACGATTTCTTCTTTTGAGGTAGTTGTAGCTGCACACACTCGATCATTTAGGATTACCTATGGCTCTAGATATTTAGAGCATTAACAGAAAAGGCTCTGGATGTAATATCATGTGCCTAAAGATACAAAGCTCATAATATCGAACCTTGACCTCTTTGTTATTTGTCTGGAGTGTTTCCAACTCTAGGAGAAATTTGGAGGACCATTCTAGAAAATATATGAGCTTAATCTAGTGAACAATAAGATTATTTTGCCCTCTTGGCTCATCATATAAGTTTCATGAGAATCCATTCTCCTGCCCAAAGTTGAGTTGCACCACAGTACTGAGAATTGACTCAAGGCCAGTAGCATGTAGTCTGGGTAGTTTATGTCAGCTATATACATGTATGTATGTCTGTATACATATATAAATATAAATATAAATACACACACACACACACACACACACACACACACACACATATATTGGTTATATGAGTATCTCTATCTAATCAACTAATATATTACTATTTTTTGTTTATCCCAAAGACAGACAGAATATTACAATAGAAAAGCAGAAAATTAAAAGGAAAGTTACAATAGAAGATGCCAAATACACGAGCAGATGCATGCGGTAGCTCATAATTTCATTATTGAAAATAATAGAGAATGCATCCCGCAGAAAAATTATGATACAAACAAAGATAGATATGATATGTTTATGTGCATGCAGTTTCAGTCTCAAATAAAAGTCATTTGCGTTTGCAACTTGTCATGTCGAACAACATAGCAACTTAGCAAACTCAGCTATTACAATAATTAGTGAACAAGACAAAGGAACAGTTGCAAAAATAATTACTTCTCTCACAATAGTAGGTAATATGAACCAACTGTGATACAATATTCATATTACCAGGAATTTATTGCTAATAAAATCACACTCCTGAGCAATTATATAGGCCAGTAATATATTGATGAATATGATGCAATAATATCTCGAAAGCAATACTTTATCAGCATGTTCAGAGAACAGACATAGTTTTAGGCCTTGTTTGGGACGATCCCATGGGATCCAGATAGATGAACCAGAAAGAGAATGAGGGGGTGACGAAGGGAGAAAACAGGTGAGAGAGTGGGAGAGAATACGGAATACGGAGTTGCAGATAGGGTGACCTCCACTCTCTCCCTCTCCTGCTCTCCTGGCCCACACCTTCGGATCCTATAGGATCATCACAAACAACGCCTAAGGGCCTGTTTGGGTGCTTGGAATTTATAACCTTAGGGTAAAATTCATGAAGGAATGTGGGTTTTGATCCTATAGGATTATACCTAAAATCCTATTGAGAGAAAAATCTCATGTAACTAATTCTATCCTATGTTTGGGTAATAAATTAGGATTTCCTCCCATTCCTCCTTTCTCTTCCTCTTCTCTCTCCCTCTATAAAATCTTTCCCTTAATATTCATCTCATATTTGATGTATAGCACATAAAACTGAAAGGGCAACCTGGAATCTGTGGACAAAGGTAGCTCTATAATAAAAACAAAGATCCATCAAAAAGCAAATTTGGAACAAGGAGTTACAAAGCCATTTCTTTCAATCCTTGAACAAGTCTTCATGCCACAAGAAAGAGCTCTCTCTTATAAAATCAATAAAAGCATCCAGTGCCTTTTATTTAGTAAGCATTCTGGTGCCACTAGAATTACTTCTGATGGTAGAGTTCTCTACATAGGTAAATAGACAACCCAGCACTTCAATGACCACTTCCTTGCACTTGAACTCATGATCCCCAAAATTTAATAGTTGAAATTTAAAGCTTTCAGAAAGCTAAAACTTTCACATCATTTAAGTTACTTAAATGTCCAAAAGAAAACAAAATTTAATCAGATGCATCTCATAGCCCTGTGTTCCCTATCCCATTTTCCAAACATGCGCAATGCTTTTTCACATATGCTGGATATCAGAATCATCCAGCCGTTCTCCACGGCACCACTCAATTGTGAAGCTTCATATCAGGTGACAGCATGACGGCAACAAAAGGAGGGCAATGTTGTGCCTTTGTACAATACCTATCCAGCAATAAACAGGAACACATGTGGTATTGATCTCATTAGCTAACGAGCTTCATTTTTCAGTCTATTGCATTAACACGAGTGCCAAAGCTCTCGAATATAATCTCAAGCTCTCCTACCTTGATATGCCCATTATGTCAGTCCGCTTCATTGTTAAACCTCATGAAAAACAGGATGTGGATGTGCGGTGTTCCTATCAAATGCCAACGCCCATTATGCAATTCTCCGATTCTAATTTGGGTTTTAAACACAGAATGTTCTTAGACACTGTAAAGAGACTTAGAATCATGCGGACCATCGATGCTAGTGGGCTTGGTAATTCAGTTTTGCAATCAGCTTAGGAAAGCCAAGTGCTAGCCTTACAGGATTCTCATAATTATATATAAAAAGCACGCTAGCTTCAAATCAATCTATGGATTTTAATACACCTTTGCCAATACAACATCCTTATGCTGTCAAAGCTTTCTATAAACAAAATCTGCTTAGGATATTCCAAAATGAACTAATTATCATGGCCATGGCTCATCCAAGCAAAATATCGTAAGTCCGATGGGACTAACCAAAATTACCCTTTGTGGTTTTCCTTTAGAGTCAGATCACAGTTGTGAAGTTATCAACCAAACAAACGAAATCATTGTCCTTAGCACGACTCCTACATAGTTATTAAACAAACAAATCACTTTTGGATAAGGAAAGCATATGAATTAGCTGTGTTGGGATATACCGACCGGTCTCTCTCACGCCGACTCACCGTCGGGCCCGTCTGACCGACGCCCGACTCTACCGACCGACGACTGCCGACACTATCCGACCGAAGATATATCGGTCGGGCAAACCCTTTCCATTCCCGACTGACCGAACAACGGAGCCCGATCTCCGACTCCCGCAACGTGTCAGACTGACCGTCGGAGGGTCCCTGGGTCTTCACCCGACATCCTACAACCAAATGCCAACGTATGGCCGGTCGGCTCCCTCAAACGCCATACGACTGCTGAGGGCCGCCGTCCTGACAAAGGCATGCGGCATAGCCGCCCTGGGACATTGTCCTGCCAAGGGTATAGATTAATTCCAGCGATTTGACAACCCACGACGACTTGACAATCCGCGACGACTCTGACAGCCTCCGGTGATTTGACAACTCCCCCAGTTGTCTGCACCATTAATGACGGCACCACGCCGCGCTCTACTATAAAACGGAGAAGGCAACAGTGCTGCGAGGAGGTTCTTTCGAAGCCTCTGGACTCACTCTCTCTAGTTCTCACCCTCTCCCTCGCTGAATTCCCCTGATTCTTTTCTACTGTTGCCTAGTCTCCTCTCTAACTTGACCGTCGGAGGGTCCCCGCTGGAGGCATCTCCGGTCAGTGTGGACTTCTCTTGTAGGTGCTCGTTTTCGGCGACCAGACGACGAGGAGATTGGCCGCAACAGGTTTGGCGCGCCAGGTAGGGGCTTCTGACCTCCACAGAGCTTGAAAAAATCCTTTCGAAATGATAAGAACCAGGGCTCAGCGATCGAGGGCCACCGGATCGGCGAGGCACTCTTCCCGTCGGGAAGAGACCTCTCCTCCACCCTCCATGGCGGAGCCCAGCTCTCCGCATCCTGTGGTGACCACGGAGGTGCAAATTGCGGTGATTGTACGGCAGATGACTGTGCTGACGGATGCAGTCAAGAGCCTTCAACAACAACCAATCCGGTTACCGCAATCGCCGGCGGGGCAACCGACGGCACACCCGATGCCCTCCAGGAGTAGCCGCCGACGCCCGCATCGGTCTCCGTCTCCTCCTCAGGAGCAGCTGTCACAGCACTCCCACCGAGAGGAAGAGAGGCGGCTACGGTATGATACCCACCGGTCTCGACGACCGTCTCCTTCCTGGCTGGAACGAGCGAGGAAGGAGAAGCGATCGCGAACACCGTCCG
The DNA here is from genome assembly GCF_000442705.2 of Elaeis guineensis. Lineage (NCBI taxonomy): Eukaryota > Viridiplantae > Streptophyta > Magnoliopsida > Arecales > Arecaceae > Elaeis > Elaeis guineensis. Next base: position 139,632,436 of record NC_026000.2, on the reverse strand, counting down.
CCTCCCTCTCAGATTCATCGGGAGACTCGACCCTCGGGATCTCCCAGCACCGACTGGTCGATGACTACGAACGCAGGTTTGAAGAAATCGACCGTCGGCTCACCCAGCTTCAGGTGGACGGGCAGAAGTCTTCGAACGACGTCGACTTCCAGACTGCCCAACCTCTCTCCCGACTCATCCTCCATGAGCCGATCCCTAGTCGGATCAAAATACCTCATGTGGAGCTCTACGACGGCTCCACCGATCCAGTTGACCATCTGGAGAGCTACAAGGCTCTCATGACGATCCAAGGGGCAACCGATGTCCTTCTCTGCATCGGCTTCCCCGCCACACTTCGCAATGCCGCCAGAGCCTGGTACTCCAGCCTCCGCTCAGGAAGCATCCACTCCTTCGGACAGCTCAAACATGCTTTCGTGATCCATTTCAGCACCAGCCGAAAGCCCCCACGAACCTCGGACAGCCTTTTTTTCCTCAAGCAGAGAGAAAATGAGACGCTCCGACACTTCGTATCATGATTCAACACGACCACGCTTGAGGTTCGGGACCTCAACGAAGACATGGCTATTTCAGCCATGAAGAGGGGGCTAAGGAGGTCCCGATTTACGTACTCCTTGGACAAGACTCTCCCCCGGACATATGCCGAACTGCTGGAACGCGCGTACAAATACATGTGCACAGATGAAGGAGCTTCCGATCGGTGCCTAACTGAGGCCAAGGGCTCGAAGGAGAAGCGAAGGAAAGATCGGGCCCCTACCGAGCCCAACAGGCCTCCGACCGACAAACAGATCTCACCCCAGCGACGGAGCCCGAGATCGCCTCGACGGCGAAGTCTGAGGCCGATGCATCCCAGGTATGACTCCTATACTCCCCTCTCTGCTCCTCGTGCACAGATTTTGATGGAGATCGAAGGGGAAGAATATTTGCGACGGTCTCCACCTTTGAAGGCAAAGGGCCTCGACCGGCGAAAGTACTGTCGATTTCATCGAGGCCACGGCCATAACATCGAGCAGTGCATCCAACTCAAAGATAAAATTGAGGCCCTCATACATTGGGGGTATCTCGAAAAATTTTGAAGGAAACCGCCGACCCGACCCGTCCCCGACCGACGATCCCAACCGACTGAGGAGGCAGCGAACAATCAGCCCACGGCCGGGGTCATCAACATGATCTCCAAACGACTGAGCCCGGGGATGACTGCTGGAGGGGAGTCGACAAAGAAGCTACACCAAGATGATGTAATTACTTTTACAGACGAGGATGTTCGGAGAATCCAAACTCCCCATGACGATGCTGTTGTTGTCTCAGCAACAATAGCAAATTATGATGTAAGAAGGATCTTTGTTGATAATGAAAGTTCGACTAATATTTTATTTTACTCGATCTTCTCCCGAATGCGACTGTCGGCTGATCGGCTCGAAAGAGTCTCCACGCCTCTAGTGGGTTTCGTCGGGGAAGCCGTCACGGTGGAAGGAGAAGTTACTCTTCCCGTGACAGCTGGAACCGAACCACGACAAAGCACCATCCACCTAACCTTTGCAGTCGTCCAAGTACCTTCGGCCTACAACGCCATACTTGGAAGACCTGGGCTGAATACCCTCAAAGCTATAGTCTCGACCTACCACCTGCTGGTTCGGTTCCCGACCAAAAACAGAGTCGGAGAGATACGCGGAGATCAACATCTTGCTCGGCGATGCTTTCAAATCTCTGCTTGAAGTAACAAAGCGAAGGACTCCCTGACGGCTGATAAGTTGGACCAGCGAAGAGAGGAAGAACGGGGCGAACCGGCCGAACAGCTGGTTTCCATCCCGATAGCGGAGAATCCCGAATGAGTGGTTTGGGTTGGATCCCAATTATCTGACCCTGAGCAATGGCAGCTAGTGGAGCTGCTGAAGGCCAATACCGACGTATTCGCTTGGTCGGTAGCGGATATATCCGACATCCTCCCGGAGACGATGACTCACCGACTCAACATCAACCCTGGAATGAGGCCGGTGAGGCAGAAGAAGCGGTCTTTCGCTCCTGAAAGATAGAAGGCCATTGACGAGGAAGTGGACAAGCTATTCGAGGCGGACTTCATCAGAGAAATCACGTACCTCGATTGGCTTGCCAATGTTGTCATGGTGAAAAAAGCCAACGGAAGGTGGAGGATCTGCATTGACTATATCGACCTAAATCGTGCCTGTCCGAAGGATAGCTTCCCACTTTCAAAAATCGACCAACTGGTAGACGCGACGTTCGACCATCGACTACTCAGCTTCATGGATGCCTTTGTCGGATATAATCAGATCCGGATGGCGCTCAAAGATGAGGAGCACACAGCCTTTGTGACCGCTAGGGGCCTTTACTGCTACAGGGTAATATCCTTCGGACTGAAAAATATCGGGGCTACCTACTAGCGACTCGTCAATAAGGTCTTCAAAGACCAAATCGGGTGCAACATGGAGGTGTACGTGGACGACATGCTGGTGAAGAGTACGCGGGCCTCAGATCATGTCCAAGACCTCGAAGAAATTTTTCGCACTCTTCGACGACATCGGATGAGGTTAAATCCGACTAAGTGTGCCTTCGGAGTGACTTCGAGAAAGTTTCTCGGGTTCTTCATTTTTCAACGAGGAATTGAGACTAACCCTGAAAAGATAAAGGCAATCATCGACATGCGGCACCCGATCACCAAAAAGGAGGTACAACAGCTTAACGGAAGGATCATCGTGCTTAGTCGATTCATCTCTCGGTCGATGGAGAGATGCCTCCCGTTCTTCAAGACCCTGAGACAGGTGAAGGACTTCTCTTGGCTGGGCGAGTGCCGGCAGACCTTCGAGGACCTAAAAAGGTACCTGGCCTCCCCGCCACTGCTTGTAAAACCGAAAGTCGGAGAAATACTGTACCTCTATTTGGCAACCTCCCCGGAGGCGGTTAGCTCGGTGCTCGTCCGGGAGAACGAGAGTCGAATTCACCAACCCATATACTACACCAGCAAAGTGCTCCACGAAACTGAAGCTCGGTACTCAAAGATGGAGAAAATGATATTCGCCTTGATCATGTCTACACAATGACTCCATCCATATTTTCAAGCGCACGCTATCGTGGTCCTCACTGACCAGCCCTTGAGGGCGATCTTGCACCGTCCCGACACATTAGGACGACTGACGAAATGGGCAATGAAGCTGAGTGAGTTCGACATTCAGTACCGACCACAACCAGCCCTGACAGCCCAGGTCTTGGCCGACTTTATTGCGGAGTGCCCGACAACCGACCAAGGATCGGAAGGCGGGAGCCCTAGAGAAGTTGCAATCTCCGAACCTGACCCCGGGTCTACCTGGGTGTTGCATATCGACGGAGCTTCCAACGCTCGAAGGAGCGGGGTCGGGTTCCTGCTCACCAACTCAGAGAGAATGGTTATCGAGTACGCTCTCTGATTTGACTTCAAAGCTTCCAATAATCAAGCCGAGTATGAAGCACTCATCGCTGGCTTGAGAGTAGTCAAGGAGCTCAGGATCGATAGCCTCAGAGTCTTCTCCGACTCCCAACTGATCGTAGGGCAAGTTAAAGGCGAATTTGAGGTGTGAGACCCGACCATGGCAAAATATCTCCGGAAGGTGAAAGATCTCGTGGCACACCTCAAGTATTTCGAGATCTCTCACATTTTCAGGTCGGAGAACGCTCGGGCCGATGCACTCTCCAGACTTGCGACATCAGCCTACGACGCCTTGGGTCGGACGTTTATGGAGAGTCTCGAGCAGCCGAGCATTGACAGGGCCGAGGAGGTGCTGCAACTGACGACCGAACCAAGCTGGATGGATCCGATCGTACGGTATCTGACCGACGGAACCAGCCCTGAAGACCCTACGGAAGCCAAATGACTCCGATGGGTGGCCTCCCAATACGTGATAATGGATGGCCGACTCTACAAAAGGTCATTTTTCCTTTCCTTGCTCAGGTGCTTGGGACCGACTGACGCAAACTACGCGCTCAGAGAAGTACATGAAGGGATCTGCGAAAACCACTTGGGGGGCAAATCCTTGGCCTACAAAGTCCTACGGCAGGGCTACTACTAGCCCACCATGAGAAAGGATGTGGCTGAGTTGGTTCGGAGGTGTGAGCCATGCCAGAGGTACGCCAACATACAACACCGACCAGCCAGACAAATCACTCCTATTGTCGCCCCGTGGCCCTTCGCCCAGTGGAGAATCGACATACTCGGTCTTTTCCCTCCGACGTCCGACCAAAGGAAGTTCATAGTCGTCGCAATCGACTACTTCACTAAGTGGGTAGAAGTCGAACCTCTGGCACAAATCACCGAGCGAAAGATGGAAGACTTCGTCCAGAAGTCCATTATCTTCAGGTTCGGGCTACCGCACACTATTATTACCGACAATGGACGACAATTCGACAACCAAAACTTTCCAAAGTTCTGTGCGAGATTTCATATTATGCACAGACTGACCTCGATCGGACACCCACAGTCCAACGGCGAGGTCGAGGTAACGAACCAGACTATTCTGCATGGACTCAAGACCCGACTGAATGAAGCCAAAGTCCTCTGGGTCGAGGAATTGAATTCCGTCTTATGGGCATACCGAACGACACCCCGTGTCCCGATCGGAGAATCTCCTTTTAGCTTGACCTATGGGACGGAGGCGATGATCCTGCTCGAGATCGGGCTACCATCGACTAGAGTCGAGCAGTACCAAGAGTCGGGCAACTCCGAGTGTCGGAGAGCCGACCTGGACCTCCTACCCAAACTCCAGTGCGAGGCTCAACTCCGCATGGCTTCCTACCGGCAGAGAGTGGCCTGATACTACAACACTAAGGTTAAGCCGAAGCTTTTCAGGCCCGGAGACCTGGTCTTAAGAAAGGCAGAAGTTTCGAAGCCTCTAGACCAAGGGAAGTTGGCTCCGAATTGGGAAGGATCCTACAAGATAGCGGACACCTATGGGCTGAGAGTTTACCGATTAGAGATTCTAGAAGGAAGCACCATTCTCCGAACTTGGAATGCCGACAATCTGAGATTGTACTATCAGTAAACTCTGTGTGTCCTTGTTCGAAATGCAAACTCAGCTTCAAAACTTCAGAATCTAGAATCTCAGCCCTCCAACGGTGCGTCGGCGCTTGCTAGTAGTACGAACCCCGACGCCACGACTTGGGCCCAGCATTCCATTGGAAATCTATGACCCAGTCGTCGATGGCACGTCGGACTCTTGCGACGACCAACATATCTACGTTGGTGGAAGGCCGGCGATGGCGATGAAACCCCCCTAAGTTGAAGCCACGCCCCTTCCGCAGCAGCTCCTGAGCAAGACGGCTGGCTAACTTGTCGACTTGGCTCCGGTCAAGAAAGGCAAAATGCCAACTCGACCAACATCGCGTTCGCGACATACCGACCAGGTCACGATCGATCGAAGGGTATTTGGCTTACCACCATTTATCACATACGTCCGACAAAGAATCAGGCAATAGATGACCGACCTGTCATCAACTAAATGCGTCGGACACTATTCAACTATCGGACTCTACAAGATGATCGGGTCAAAGAGCTACGTCCGAAAGATGGACAACGCCCGACTTGATGAATATGCCCGACTTAGGTCTGGGCAACGGGCGCTCGACTTAAGCTCTCGACTGTCGGGTCATACGACAGTCGGGAGGCCGATCTAAAATCGGAGCTCGCTCTGCCTTTACCATGGCGCACACTACCGACTATCCCAGCTAGCTACCCGAGATCTTATCGAACATCCTAATTAGTACGTCGGGCCTACGACTTATACGTTTGAAAGTGTTTCGACGAGACATACAAGACACATTCCAGGATACATAAAGACAGAGAAAAAGTTGAAAAGATTTTGATTTCATTCAAACTTGAACTGAGTTTACAAAATTGGACCGAAGCCCGATTACAAGTACACTAAACAAAAATAAAAAAAATAAAACAAGCTCCGACTACTCGCCGGAGTCGGCTTCCTCTATCGGGAGAAGTCCGGGGGCGGTCGGCGTATCCGCTCGGGCTGAGGTAGCATCAGGGGTCAGAGCCGCCTCGCCTTCGGCAGCTTGGTCTGCGTCGGCCTCCTCCACGGTGGTGCGATCTTCCGACGACGGGTCGGCCACCTCTCCCACGGCTTGGCCCTCCGACTCTGGGGGGACGACGCTACTGAGATCGAGCTCCGGATACAGGCTCTGGACCACTTTTTGAGCATCCTCGTACCTCACTCGATACGAGAGGAAATCGCTCTCCAAGAGTTCCTCCCGGTATTCGTCGGAGCAGCGTAAGTCCTCCACAGCCCGACCCATAGCCTCTTTCGCCGACTCCGCCTCCGCCCTCGCTATGTCTGCATTGGCTTGAGCGGAGGATAAGTTTTCTTCGGCCTTGGCGAGATTCTCCAAACTTATCCGGAGCTGCTCGCGTTCGGCTTTGAGTTCCCCGTCGGAGTCGTCCCGCTCGCGATGCAGCCGGCGAACAGTGCGGGACTTCCGCTTGGCTTCCTCACGAGCTGACTGCAGCTCGGTCCTTGAGGCGGCTAAGGCACCGGTAAGGCGGGAGACCTCCTCGGTAAGGCGGGAGATTTTCTCTTCAAGCCGGGCCTCATGGTCGACTGACTGCTTCAGCTGGTCGACCATTACCGCCTTATCGGCCTCGACGGCCATGGCCTTATCTTTCCAGGCCGCCTGGAGATCGCCGAACCTCTGATATTCGGTCTCCAGCTCGGACATGTTGTAAATCAGCTGCAAACAACAAGATCGACCGTCAGAAGATCGAACTTATAGAAAACGACGACGAAAATGAAAAGTAAAGGAGAAAGGCTTACTCGGATCATGGTCGGGTAGAATGAGGAAAGCATGTCGGATACCCGCTGATCCTTCATGACCTCATGATCGGTCAGAAGGATAATCGCCTGGCACAACCTCCTGGCCAAGTCGTGGTTGGCCAGGGCCGACGCTCCTTCGAGAAGGGGGGCGTCGGACGATGCACCGCGGTCGGCCGACCTCCTGTCGTCGCCTGGCGCCATCGGGGCCTTCCCTCGTTCGGACACCCAGGCCCTGACATCAGAGAGAGAGGGGAGGCTCGAGCCCGATTGGGTCCCTCCCGAGGCCGCGACAGCAGTCGAAGCAGATCGTTCGGGCTCGCGTGTCTCTACCCGAACCTCGCCAGCCGGCTGTGCGGCCGGCACATCTTCGGCCGCTTCCTCGGCCGCCTGTCCCTCGGATGGGGTTGCTTCCTCGGTCGCCTGTTCCTCAGGCGGGGCTTCAGTGGGCACTGTCGGCACTGACAGTGCGATGATCGGCTCCCGGTCCGATGCCCGTTCGGAGCCGGGCTCCACTCCTGCCGTCGCTGGCTTGCTCGGTGGTGCTACCTGAGGCTTCTTGGGAGGCCGAGATGATTCGGCTCCATGCGCCGGCCTCTTCCGCGTTGCGTATTGCCGAACATCGGCTTCCGTTAACCTCACCCTCGACGGCATATCTGCAATTTCAACAGAGGATCAGCACCAAAAAAAAAGAGAGAGAGAGAAAAGAAAAACAGACCTAGGCGAGGAACCGAGCTCAGACCGACGTCATACAGGACTTGCTCGGTGACGAGCTCCCTCTGCTTCGACACTGAGATGTCCTTCAAATGGTGGAAGTCCTCTCGGTCCCCGTCCTCCACCCGACTGTTCTCATTTGGTTGAGTTCGGGGGTCCCCCCAGGGGAAAGGGAACCCCCAAGGAGCAGGAGAAGAGATGAAGAAGAACTGGTTCTTCCATCCATAAATCGACGATGGAAGACCAGTGATGAAGGAAAGATCCTTCCGAGGGTTGAAAAACCACCACCCTCAGGCTTTAGGGTGGGGTCGGAGAACAAAGAAGGCTCGAAAGAGGAAAATACGAGGATTGATCGGCAAAAGCCGACACAGCAAGGCAAAACTGACTACCAGTCGGACCGAGTTCGGCGCCAGCTGCACCGGACAAAGTCCGTAGTAGTCCAGCATGTTCCGGACAAACTTCGAAATCGAAAAGCGAAGACCGATCCAGAGGTCCTCGATGTAGAAAGCCACCTGGCCCGCGGGCGGATTGTTAACCCGACCATCGGCTCCAGAGACGAACAGCCGAAACTGCTACGGGATGCAGTACTGCTCCCGGAGCCGATCGACGTTTGGCCTCGAAAGTGAAGAGACCTCCACCTCCAAGGTCGATCAAGAATCGTCGGTCGGGTTCTCCGACCGACTTCTTCGTGGAGAGGTTCTGGCCATGACGCTAGAACCGAAGTCAAAGAATGAGAAGAAGAAGGAAGAACTTTTCAAGGAAGCAAGGAGAAAACGAAAGACAACGACAAAGGCTCCTAGAAAACTCTCTAAGGAAGGAAGCGGGGACAACTACATGAGGCAAGGGACCGCACGGCCAGAGTCTCGGCAACAGATTTGAAAAGTAGAGTTTTGGATGCAGGTGACCTTGTATATATAGTGCCCCTCGACGGCCGGGATGAGAGGATGCCCAATGAGGATCTCCCAGATCGTGACATGTGGCAGCATCTGGGCCTTCCCTCGGTCCGACGATTTGACGCACCTGCCCCAGATCAGGCCACGTCGCCTCCATCCGCCTGAATGGATTTGGCCCAATGGCCTCCTGCCACGTGGCGGAAAAACCATGGCGGTTTGCATTCCCGAAGAGATGGTGGAAACAATGATTTCTATTCCCGATAGGACGCCTGACACCGATGGGATGCCTGATGTCTGGCACCGAACCGATCAATGGTACGGTCGTCAGAGTCAGAGCTTAATGCGATGGATATCCACTCCTTTCGCCTGAAGCCGCCGCCCACGCGAGGATGCTGGCCGGCACGTCATCCGACTCAGGAGCGGGGAGGGCAACTGTTGGGATATACCGATCGGTCTCTCTCACGTCGACTCACCGTCGGGCCCGCCTGACCGACGCCCGACTCTACCGACCGATGACTGCCGACACCGTCCGATCGAAGGTATGTCGGTCAGGCAGATCCTTTCCATTCCCGACTGGCCGAATAACGGAGCCCGATCTCTGACTCCCGCAACGCGTTAGACTGACCGTCGAAGGGTCCCTGGGTCTTCACCCGATATCCCACAACCAAATACCGACGTATGGCCGGTCGGCTCCCTCAAACGCCGTATGATTGCTGAGGGCCGCCGTCCTGACAAAGGCATGCGGCATAGCTACCCTGGGACATTGTCCTGCCAAGGGCATAGATTAATCCCAGCGATTTGGCAACCCACAGCGACTTGACAGTCCGCGATGACTCTGACAGCCTCCGACGATTTGACAACTCCCCCAGTTGTCTGCACCATTAATGACGACACCACGTCGCGCTCTACTATAAAACGGGGAAGGCAACAGTGCTGCGAGGAGGTTCTTTCGAAGCCCCCGGACTCGCTCTCTCTAGTTCTCACCCTCTCCCTCGCTGAATTCTCCTGATTCTTTTCTACTGTTGCCTAATCTCCTCTCTGACTTGACCGTCGAAGGGTCTCCGCTGGAGGCATCTCCGGTCAGTGTGGACTTCTCTTGTAGGTGCTCGTTCCCAGCAACCAGGTGACGAGGAGATTGGCCGCAACAAGCTGGCTCGGTAGGGCTTTGACTATCAACAACATTTTATCAAACAGGTGACAAGCATGAAAAAAAGAAGCTTCCAAATGAACAAAGATGGAGAAGATCAAGAGGAGAAAAAGGGTGGTGGAGTAGGACCTTGGCTAGCCACCAGCTTAGGAGGGTGAGGGGTTGAGGGAGGTAGAGCAAGGATTGGCCATGCGAGATAGAGAGAGAAAGGTGAGCGGTGGGTGGAGATGAGAGAGTAGAGAGCTTACTAGCAAGAGATCGAAGTAACCGGATGAAGGTAGGAAAAGATGGCCATAGATGGTGATCAGACTTTGGAGGAGGCAGTAGGAGGTGTTGATGGCTGTCGGATACCACAAGAGGGAGGATGAGAAGAGGAGCCCACCGGGCAAAGGTCGGAGGAGATGGTGATGAGACTTTGGAGGAGGTAGGGTAAGGTGTTGATGGTTGCCGGATACCACAAGAGGGAGGTTTAGAAGGGGAGCCCGATTTCCATGCGCTAAAAATAATGCCTTCTCGAGGACATTATTTTTATCCCATGGGATAAGTACATTTCTATAGGTCAGGCATCTTTAGGTTTAATCATCTAAATATTTAATTTTAATTTATATTAAAATTTTATTTTTAAGATTATCAAATTTTATAGGATAAATCTAAATTTTATAATATCCAAACATAATCTTAGAACCTGCTTGGACCCAAAATCTTGTAAAATTCGTACATCAGACCAATATAATCATCTAAATTAGGAAACATGAATGCCGATACGCGGTATGGATACTTTATGGTATGGATATACCGATACGATAAAAATTGAAAAAATCATGATACAGATATGGTTAGATATTTTATATTTTTATTAATATTTAAATATATATAAAATTTTAATATTAATAAAAATATATAAATAAATAGAATTATATATATAATATTCACATATTAATAAAATTAAAATTTTAAATCTCAACTAAATTTATAAGTATCATCATAAAAAATAAATAAATATTTATAATTAACGAAAAAAATAAACTAACAGTCTAAATAAGTAGAAGAAATTAAAATAATAAGTCTTGATAATCAAGTAATAATAGTTTCAGCTGCTTCATACATCATCAACAAAAAGCTTCTTCTCCATATTTGATTTATCAAGACACAAATTTTCAATCTTAAGAACTCCAGCACCATCAAATGAATCAAACTGATCTCCACCAATATCCCACATTTTTGTCTCTCTCTTTTAATAATCTTCACTCTTTCTAGACAAAAGACGAAGATTTATATGTACATATACTAAATCTTCAGCTCTTTTTGAATTGATATTATTCCTCATTAAGTGAATAAATGAATAAGTGCTCCAATTTCGTTCAAGCATGATGAAGAACAAGGTTGGTTAAGAAGTTCTAAAGCAAGATCTTGAAGTAAAGGAAGTGTAGCACCATGCACTACCCACCAACCAACTGGCTCTAAAAACCATGTATTTTGCTGCATCGAAAATGTACCTGCACCAAAAACATACCTGATGCTAGTACAGGTCTAAAATAGATGTACCAGTGCTTCATAGCATCTAAATCAGACTGGACTAAGCTATATTTACAAAAACCCAGAATGTCTTTGGAGTGGATCGGTCTGAATCCCATAAGAAGAAAAAAAGATCTGCTGAGACCATCACTGTAACGCCCCAACCCCACACTTGGGTCGGTGACGTGGTATAGCCACATATTCTTCTTAGAGTATAATTTTAGAGTATATAAAAAGGCTGTTAATTTGAATCAAAATACTTAATATCAAGAGAAATAGTTAAGGCAAACAAACACTGTATTCTTTACCAGAAAATAAAGTTATCTAAATACACAATTTAGAAACATTCGGTATCAGATACGAAAACTTAACTATTACTATCGCTCACCAAAAATTTCAAATCATCCCTATTTAGCTAGATGTTTTGCTGCTCTGAAAAAATGAAAATGATAATATGAGTTCTCAGTATGTCTTTTTTTCTCCCATTCAGGGCAGCCCACTCTAGTGGCATTTTGAATTTTTATAAATATAGCTTAGCCTAGCCTAATTTGGATGGTTATATTGGCTCAGTTTATAAATCTTATAGGATTTTGGGCCTAACTATTCAAGCAGACTCTTAGAGTGATGAAAATTCTATCTGCAATAAAGTACACGATAGTGCAGAATGGTTGAAGATTTGATTGAGCTACCATATATAGCTGAATGGTTAAGGGGCTCATCCAAGATTTCCGACATGAGCTATTGTGACATTGTGATGGCTAAGTCAATATAGTGGGTAGAGGATTTAGACAAGAAAAAGGTATATTTATAGATTATGTCCATAACACTATTTTTTGGTTCTGCAGATCAGATGTCATGACAGCTAATAGTGTTGCATGGTTGGATTCAACAAGTAATAAAATCTTGAGTTAAGCGGGATCATGTGTTTGGATCCAGTACCATATTGGTGGAAACCTAATCAAATCAAATAGCGGTTCAGGTTGAACTTCCACTATTTTGGACGCATGCGTGCGCGCACACACACACGCATGCACAAGCTCACACATACATATGTGCGCGTGCACGCTCACGCATACACACACATACACATATACACATACACACATCCAGATATCCAGATATTCACATATCCACATATATATACATAGACATATCTACATATATATGCAGCTTGTTCAGAAGCAATATAAAATGCATGCTCTTACTATTCAGAGAATAATTAAGGGTGTATTTTGTTAGCCATTAAAAAAATATTTTTATTGCTTTTTGATTTTTAAAAAGCAAAAATCAAAAAGCAATGTTTGGTAACATCATGAAAAGTAAAAAGTAAAAAATAAAAAAAATCAAAATAATTACTTTATATGCAAAATAAAAAAAATTTATTTTTTAAAATTTATTTTTTTACTTTTTTTACTTCTGTATATTTAAAATGCCAAATCAAAAAGTAAAGAGCTCGAACCCTTCTTTCTCGTCGAGCTCTTTACCTCTCCACCCCCTTCTCCCTCCCTTTCTGAACTCTTCTCCCTCGTCGAGCTCTTCATCTGTCATCTCCAAATATTATTTTTTGCTTTATAGTAATGACTAAATATATTTTTTACTTTGTTTCTTTTACTTGATAGCAAAAATAAAAATAATAAAAATATTTTTTAAAAATTAAAAATTAAAAACCAAAAAGTGTAACCAAACGCATCCTAAAATAAAATAAAATGAGCTTAAAAAAGCAGCCTGGTGACCAGCTTACATCTTCTCATGCATAGCTTTGCGTCCTGCAAGAAGTTCGGGATCCATGCTGAGAGATCCTAGATTCTGCATCTGGGAATGTAAAGGGTTTCCATTGTGCTGGGATAGACCAGACAATTGTGGGCATGCTTGATTTGTCATCTGTCCCGACATATGTGCATGCGCATTCATCATCTCCCCCCGTGGCTCGTATATACAGAGGACATGTGTCAAGACTTCTGACTTGAGAGTCCAAATTTCAAGAACCCAGCATCAATTTTAAGATATGTTGGGATATACGGACTGACCTCTATATACCGACTTATCCTCGAAATGATCCGACCGATGCCCGATTCTACTCACCAGGCGGACAGACGACTCCGACAATAACTGCCGACGATATCCGATCAAAGGTATGCTGGCCAAATAGACCAATACTGTTTCCAACCGGCCGAACCCATATCACCGACTCTCTATCGAGGGTGGCAGCCGACGTCCGACTTCCACAAGGCACCAGATCAACCGACGGTGTTTTCGAGTCATCACCCGATGTTCCGACAACCAAATACCGATATATAGTCAGCCAGTCCGTCCGAATATCGTACAACCGCTATGGGCTGTTGTCCTGCCAAGGACATGCTGTACGACCGTCAAGAGTCATTGTCCTACCAAGGACATGGATTAATTCCAATGACTTGACAGCCCACGATGATTTGATAGTCCCTGATGATTTGACAACTCTCCAGTTATCTACACCATTAATGGCGAGACTATACCGCATTCTACTATAAAATGGGGTAAGGCAACAGTTTTGGTAAGCCCTCTCTCTCTCGCTGAGCCCCTGGTTTTTTCACTATCTCTGACTTGAGCGTCGGAGGGTCTCCGCCGAAGACATCTCCGATCAGTGAGGACTTTCCTTGCAGGTGCGCTTTCCTGACGATCAGGCGACGAGGGGATTGGCCGCAACAGATTTGGCGCACAAGGTAGGGACGACCGAGTCGGCCGCGGCGGCGGTAAGACAGCGAGCTTCATAGAGCTTGAAAAATCTATTGAGATGATAAAAATCAGGACTTAACGATCGAGAGCTACCAGATCGACGAGGCACTCTTCCCATCAGAAAGAGGCCCCTCCTTTACCCTCCATGGCGGAACCCAGCTCTCCGTATCCTGTGATGACCATGGAGGCGCAGATTGCGGCGATCGTGCGGCAAATGACTGTTCTGACGGACGTGGTCAAAAACTTCCAACAACAACTGATCCAGTTGCCGCAACCGCCGGCGGAACAACCGACGACGCATCCGATGCCATCCAAAAGCAGTCGCCAATGCCCGCGTCAACTTCCGTCTCCTCCCCAAAAGTAGCCATCTCAGCACTCCCATCGAGAAGGGAGGAGGCGGCCACGGTGCGATACCCACCGGTCTCGGCGTCCCTCTCCTTCCCAGCTGGAGCGAGCGAGGAAGGAGAAGCGACCGCGGACACCGTCTGCCTCCCTCTCAACTTCATCGGGAGATTCGACCTCTGGGATTTTTCAACACCGACGGTTGGACGATTACAAACGTAAGTTCGAAGAAATCGACCGTCGGTTTGTCCAGCTCCAGACGGATGATCAGAAGTCTTCAAATGACATCGACTTCCAGACCACCCAATCTCTCTCCCAATTTATCATCGACGAATCGATCCCTAGTCGGTTCAAGATGCCTCATGTGAAGCCTTACGACGGTTCCACCGATCCAGTTGATCATCTGGAGAGCTATAAGGCTCTCATGACAATTCAAGGAGCAACCGATGCCCTCCTTTGCATCGGCTTCCCCACCACCCTTCGTAAAGCTGCCAGGGTCTGGTACTCTGACCTTTGCTTAGGAGATATCCACTCCTTCGGATAGCTCGAGCATTCTTTCGTGACCCATTTTAGTACCAGTCGAAAATCACTACGAACCTCAGACAGTCTTTTCTCCCTCAAGCAGGGAGAAAATGAGACACTCCGACACTTTGTGGCCCGATTCAATGTGGCCACACTTGAGGTTCGGGACCTCAACGAAGACATGGCTATCTCGGCCATGAAGAGGGGGCTAAGGGGGTCCCGATTTAAATATTTCTTGTACATGACCCTCCCCCGGACATATGCCGAATTGCTGGAGCGCGCGTACAAATACATGCGCACGGACGAAGGAGCTTCCGACTGGTGCCTGACCGAGAGCAAGGGCCAGAAGGAGAAGCGGAAGAAAAGTCGAGCTCCTGCTGAACCCAGCAGGCCCCCGATCGATAAACGGGTCTCGCCCCGACGCCGGAGCCCGAGATCGCCCCGACGCCGGAGCTCGAGACCGATGCATCACAGGTATAACTTCTACACTCCTCTCTCTGCTCCTCGTGCGCAGATCCTGATGGAGATCGAAGGAGCGAAATATCTGCGACGGCCTCCGCCTCTGAAGGCAAAGGACCGCGATCGGAGAAAATACTGTCGATTCCATCTGGACCACGGTCACAACACCGAGCAATGCATCCAACTCAAGAATGAAATAGAGACCCTCATACGATGAGGGTATCTCAGAAAGTATCAAAGGGATCCGTCGACTCGACCCCTTTTCGATCGACGATCCCAACTGACTGAAGAGGCAGCGAACAATCAGCCTACTATCGGGGTCATCAACATGATCTCCAAACGACTGGACTGAGGGATGACTGCTGAAGGAGAGTTGACGAAGAAGCCACGCTAGGATGATGTAATCATTTTTACAGATGAAGATGCTTGGAGAATCCAGACTCCCCATGATGACGCTATCGTTGTCTCGACAACAATAGCGAATTATGATGTAAAAAAGATTCTTGTTGATAATGAAAGCTCGACTAATATTTTGTTTTACTCGATCTTCTCCCGAATGCGACTGTCGACCGACCAACTCAGGAGAGTCTCTACGCCCCTAGTAGGTTTCGTCAGGGATGCCGTTATAGTGGAAGGAGAAATTGCTCTTCTTGTGACAGCTGGGCCCGAACCACGACAAAGCACCGTCTACTTGACCTTCACGATCGTCCGAGTACCTTCGACCTACAACGCCATACTTGAAAGACTCGGACTAAACGCTCTCAAAGCGATAGTCTCGACATATCACTTGCTGGTCCGGTTCCCGACTAAAAACGGAGCTGGAGAAATGCGCGGGGATCAACAGCTCGCTCGGCGATGCTTCCAAATCTCAACTCAAAATAATAAATCGAAGGATTCCCTGCCGGTCGATAAGTTGGACCAACGGGAAGAGAAGGAACGGGGTGAACCGGCTGAACAGCTGATTTCCATCCCGATGACCAAGAATCCTGAACAGATGATCTGGGTCGGGTCACAATTGTCCGATCCGGAGCAACAGCAGCTGATAGAGCTATTGAAAGCCAACGCCGACGTATTCACTTGGTCGGCAGCAGATATGTCCGACATCTCTCCAGAAACAATGACTCACCGACTCAACATCGTCCCTGGCATGAGGCCGGTGAGACAGAAGAAACGGTCTTTCGCCCCCGAAAGACAGAAGGCCATCGATGAGGAAGTAGACAAACTACTCGAGACGGGCTTCATCAGAGAAATCACATATCCCGACTGGCTCGCCAATGTTGTCATGGTGAAAAAAGCCAACGGGAGGTGGAGGATCTGTATCAACTACACCGACCTGAATCGAGCCTGCCCAAAGGATAGCTTCCCACTATCGAAGATCGACCAACTGGTGGATGCGACGTCTGGCCATCGACTGCTCAGCTTCATGGATGCCTTTGCCGGATATAACCAGATCCGGATGGCGCCCGAGGATGAAGAGCATACGGCCTTCATGACCGCCAAGGGCCTTTATTGTTACAGAGTGATACCCTTCGATCTGAAGAATGTCGGAGCCACCTACCAGTGCCTCATCAATAAGGTCTTCAAAGCTCAAATCGGATGCAACATGGAGGTGTACGTGGACGACATGCTGGTGAAGAGCGCACAGGCTTCAGATCATGTCCAAGACTTGGAAGAAATCTTTCGTATTCTTCAGTGATATCGGATGAAGCTAAATCCGACCAAGTGCGCCTTCGGGGTGACTTCGAGGAAGTTCCTCGGGATCTTCGTTTCTCAATGCGGAATTGAGGCCAACCTCGAGAAGATAAAGGCGATTATTGACATGCGGCACTCGAACACTAAAAAGAAAGTACAGTAGCTTAATGGAAGGATCATCGCACTCAGTCGATTCATTTCTCGATCGGCTGAGAAATACCTCCCGTTCTTCAAAACCTTGAGGCAGACAAAGGACTTCTCTTGGTCGAATGAGTGCCGGCGAGCCTTCGAAGATTTGAAGAAATATCTGACTTCTCCACCCCTGCTTGTAAAGCCAGTGGTCGAAGAAATATTATACCTTTACTTGGCTACCACCCCAGAGGCGATTAGTTTGGTACTCATCCAAAAAGACGAGAGCCGAATTCACCGACCCATATATTATACCAGCAAAGTGCTCCACGAAGCCGAAACTCGGTACTCAAGAGCAGAGAAGATGATATTGCCTTGGTCATATCAGCGCAATGACTCCGTCCGTATTTTCAAGCGCATGCCATCGTGGTCCTCACAGACCAACCCCTAAGGGCGATCCTGCAACACCCCGACACATCAGGACGACTGACGAAATGGACGGTGAAGCTGAGCGAGTTCGACATCCAGTACCGATCACGATCTGCTTTGAAAGCCCAAGTCCTAGCCGACTTCATTGCGGAATGCCCGACAACCGATCAAATGTCGGAAGACGGGAGCTCCAAAGAAGCTGCGACTTCTGAATATAACCCTGGGTTAACCTGGGTATTACACATAGACGGAGCTTCCAATGCTCAAGGGAGCGGGGTCGGGTTTCTGCTTACCAACTTGGAGGGAGTAGTTATCGAGTACACCCTCCGATTCAACTTCAAAGCCTCTAATAATCAAGTCGAGTATGAAGCGCTTCTCGTTGGCTCGAGAGTGGTGAAGGAGCTCGGGATCGACAACCTCAGAGTCTTCTCCGACTTCCAGCTAATTGTAGGGCAAGTCAGAGGCGAATTTGAAGTGCGGGATCCGATCATGGCAAAATATTTTCAGAAGGTGAGAGATCTCATGGCGCACCTCAAGTATTTTGAGATCTCCCACATTCCCAGGATGGAGAATGCTCGGGCCAACGCACTCTCCAGGCCTGCGACATCCACCTACGGTGCTTTGGGTCAGACACTCGTAGAGAGTCTCGAGCAACCGAGCATCGACAAGGCTGAGGAGGTGTTACAACTGACGGCCGAGCCAAGCTGGATGGATCCGATCATTCAGTATCTGACCGACAGAACCAGTCCTGAAGACCCTGTGGAAGCCAAGCGACTCTGATGGATGGCCTCCCAATATGTAATGATGGATGGGCGACTCTACAAAAGGTCGTTCTCCCTTCCCTTGCTAAAGTGTCTGGGACCGACGGACGCATACTACGCACTCAGAGAGGTGCATGAAGGGATTTGCAGAAATCACCTGGGGGGCAAATCCCTGGCCTACAAAGTCCTACGGTAAGGTTACTACTGGCCCACCATGAAGAAAGATGCGGCTGATTTGGTTCGGAGGTGTGAGTCATGTCAAAAGTATGCCAACATACAACACCAGCCCGCCAATCAGCTGACTTTCATTGTCGCCCCGTGGCCCTTCGCCCAATGGGGAATCGACATACTCGACCCTTTTCCCCCGACGTCTGGCCAAGGAAAGTTCATAGTCGTCGCAATCGACTACTTCACCAAGTGAGTGGAGGCCGAATCCCTGGCGCAAATCACCGAATGTAAGATGGAAGACTATCCAGAAGTCCATCATCTCCAGATTTGGACTGCCACACACTATCATCACCGACAATGGGCGACAGTTCGACAATCAAGACTTCAGAGAGTTCTGTATGAGATTTCATATCACGCACAAGCTGACCTCGATCGGATATCCACAGTCCAATGGAGAAGTCGAAGTAACCAACCGGACCATTCTGTATGGATTGAAGGCTCGGCTGAACGAAGCCAGAGGCCTCTGGGTCGAGGAATTGCACTCGATCTTGTGGACGTACCGAATGACGCCCCGTGCTTCGATCGGAGAATCTCCTTTCAATTTGGCCTATGGGATGGAGGCAATGATCCCACTCGAGATCGGGCTACCATCGACTAGAGTTGAGCAGTACTGTGAACCAGACAACTCCGAGTGTCGGAGAGCTGACTTGGACCTCCTACCTGAACTCCGACGTGAGGCTCAACTCCGCATGGCTTCCTACCGACAAAGAATGGTCCGATACTACAATGCTAAAGTTAAGCCAAAATTTTTCAGACCTGGAGACCTGGTTTTAAGAAAGGCGGAAGTCTCGAAGCCTCAGGATCAAGAAAAATTATCTCCGAACTGGGAAGGACCCTATAAGATAGTGGACACCTGCAGGCCGGACGCCTATCGACTTGAGACCCTGGAAGGGACGATCATTCTCCGGACTTAAAATACCGACAATCTGAAATTGTACCATCAGTGAATTCTGTATGCCCTTGTTCGGAATACAACTCAATTTCAAAGCCCCAGAGTCTACAAAGTTCGGCTTTCCGTCGAGGGTCGGCCCTCGTCAGAAGTACAAGCCTCGATGCCCCGACTTGAGCCCAATGTTTCATTGGAAACCTACGGTCCGATCGCCGATGACATATCGAACTCTTACGAGAACCGTTCTGTCTACACTAATGGAAGGCTAGCGCTGGCGATGAAACCTCCCTAAGTTGAAGCCGCACTCCTTCCACAGTCGACTCTCGATCAATGCGGTTGGCTAACTTGCCGACTTAGCTTCGACTAAGAGGGACAAAATGCCAAAATGACTGCGGTCGCATTTGCGACATACTGACTTGGTCACGATCGATCGAAGGATATTCGGCTTGCCATCGTTTATCATACATCGCGACATATACGCCCGACCAAGGGCCGAGCAATGGATATTCAACTTGTCATCATTATCCTAACCAAATACGTCGGACATTACTCAACTACCAGATTCTACGGAATGATCGTGTCAATAAGCTACGTTCAGAGATTGGTCGACGCTCGGCTCGACATGCATGCTCGACCAAGGTCTGGGTGACGGACGCTTGGCCTGCAGTCGACTTGCAGTTGACACCCGAGCTAACTGCGTCGAACGACTCTCGACCATCGGATCCTACACAACCTATATGACAGTCAGGACGTCGGTCTGCGATCGGGGCTTGCTCTGCCCTTAGCAAGATGCATGCTACTGACTATCTTGATTAACTATGCTGGATTCTATCGAACGTCCTAACGAGGTATGTCAGAGCTACGACCTATACACTCGGAGATGTCTCGACGAGACATACATTTTAAACCGCATGAAGGGGAAAATTCAAAAAGTCTTTGATTTCATTTAGTTGAAGTTAGACTTTCAAAATTGGGCTGAAACCCGAGTACAAGTATCAAAGGCGAAACAAAAATAAAATAAAAATGATGGAGCAAACACTCTGACTACTCGTCGAAATCGACTTTCTGCATCAGGAAGGATTCAGGAGCGACCGGTGTACCCACTCAGGTTAGAGTGGGATCGAAGGTTGGAGCCACCTCACCTTCGGTAGCTCGTTCCACCGGCCCAGGGACGGCCTCCTCTGCAGCGGTCTGATCCTCTGGTATTGGGTCAACCTCCTTCTCTGCAGCTTGGTCCTCCGATCCTGGAGGGATGACGCTGCTCAGATCGAGTTCTGGGTGCAGCCTCTGAATTGTATCTCGGGCGTCCTCGTACCCCACTCGGTAGGAGACGAAGTCGCTCTCGAGAAGCTCCTCCCGGTACTCATCCAAGCCGCGAAAGTCCTCCACCGCCCGGCTTAACGCCTCTTTAGCCAACTCCGCCTCCGCCATCGCTATGTCGGCGTCGGCTTGGGTGGAGGACAGGTTCTCCTCGGCCTTGGTCAGATTCTCCAGGCTGATCCGAAGTTGTTCGCGCTCGACCTCGAGCTCACTAATGCAACCGTCCTGCTCACGCCGCAGTCGATGAGCGGAATGGGTCTTGCGCTTGACCTGCTCGCGGGCCGACTGAAGTTCGATCTCCGAGCAGCCAGATCGTCGATGAGTCGAAAAATCTCTTCCTTGAGCCTGGCTTCGTGGTCAACCGACAGCTTCAGCTGTTCCACCAGCATCGCCTTCTCGACTTCGACGGTTTCTGCCCTATCCTTCCAGACCGTCCGGATGTCGTCGAACCTCCGATACTCGACCTCCAACTCAGTCATGGTGTACATCAGCTGCAAGTAGAAGGCCGGTCGTCAGAAAAATAAAATGATGAAAATAATAATGGAGAGGAAAGAAAAAGGAGAACTCACCCTGATCATGGTTGGGTAGAAGGAAGAGAGCATCTCGATCACCTGCCGACTCTTCAAGAGCTCCCGATCGGTCGGGAGAATGGTTGCCTGACACAACCTCCTGGCCAAATTGTGGTTGGCCAGGGCCGACGCTCCCTCGAGAACCCGAACGTCGGACGACGCGATGTGGTCCGCCGACCTTGTGTCATCCACCGACGCCATCGGAGCCTTCCCCTGATCAGTCGCCCAGGCTCGGAGATCGGAGAAGGATGGAAAGCTTGAACTCGATTGAGTTCCTCCCGAGGGCACGACGGGAACCGTCGCAGGTTGTTCGGGCTCTCGTGCTTCAACCCGAACCTCTTCCGCAGGCAAGGCCATCGGTACTCCTTTGGCTGCCCCCTCCGCCGCCCCTTTCTCGGGCGGCACCTCAGGTGGCACCGCCGGCGCTGATAAGGCGATGACTGGTTTAAAGCCAGACGCTCGTTCGGTGTCAGGCTGCGCAGCCGCCATTGCAATGGTAGTCAGAGATGATGTCTGGGGCCTCTTGGGTGGCCGCGAAGGTTCGACCCCGGGCGTCGGTCTCTTCCTCGCCGCATACTGTCGAATGTCGGCATCTGTTAGCCTTACTCTCGGTGGCATGCCTGCAATTTCAACGAAAGATTAGCACAAGTCTGAAGATGGATGAAAAAAATCAAAAGATGACCGACAGATCGAGCTAACCTAAGCGGGGAACCGAACTTAGGCCGGCGTCGTAGAGAGCTTGCTCGGTGATGAGCTCTCTCTGCTTCGACACCGACATATCCTTCAGTCGGTGAAAGTCCTCTCGATCTTCTGCCTCCACCCGACTGTTTTCGTTCGGCTTAGTTCGAGGGTCGCCCCAGCGAGAAGGAAACCCCCAGGATAGTGAAGAAGAAGCGAAGAAAAATTGGTTCTTCCACCCGTGGATCGATGACGGAAGATCGATAATGAATGAAAGGCCCTTCCTGAGATTGAAAAACCACCACCCTCGGGCTTTCGGATGGGGTCGGAGGATGAAGAACGCCTGAAAGAGAGAGATGTGGGGAAAGATCGGCAAGAGCCGACATAACAAAGTGAAGCTGATTATTAACCGGACTGAGTTCGACGCCAGTTGCGTCGGATAAAGTCTGTAATAATCCAAGACATTTCGGACGAACTCCAAAATCGGGAAGCGAAGACCTGCCCGAAGGTCCTCAATATAAAAGGCCACCTGGCTCGGAGGTGGGCTGTTAACCCAACCCTCAGCCCAAGGGGTGAAAATTCGGAACTGCTCTGGGATATCATATTGTTCTCTAAGCCGTTTGACGTTCGGCCCCGAAAGTGAAGAAGCCTTCACCTCTGGGGTTGATCGAGAATCATCGGTCGGGTTCTCCGACTGACTTCCTCGAGGAGAGATTCTAGCCATAACGCTAGCCCCAAGAAAAGAGAATGAAAAGGAGAATGCAAAGGGAGCGAAAATGCAAAGGGACAAGAATGAAAAGCTTCGAGAAGAGCTTTCAAAGAAGGAGGACAGAAACAACTACCTGGGACTGGGAGACAACTCGACAGGGCCTCAGCGTCAGAAACAGGGCAGAAAAAAATGAAGCTTTGGATATGAGTGGCCGCATATATATAAGGCCCTTCGACGGTCGAGATGAAAGTGCACCGAACGAGGGTTTCCCGGATGTTGACGTGTGGCAGCACCTGGACCCTCCCTCGGACCAACAGTTGGACACACCTGCCCCAGATTGAGCCACGTCGCCTCCATCTGTGCGAACGGTTCCGGCCCAATAGCCCCCTGACGTGTGGTGGAAAAATCACGTCTCAGAATTAATTAACCGACGGTGGTTTGCGTTCCCGATGAGATGTCTGACACCGGATCATCCGTTGGTACGATCATCAGAGTCGGGGCATGACATGATGGAAAATCACTCCTTTCGTCCAAGACCGTCGCCCACGTGGTAACGCAGGCCAACACGACATCAGACTCAGGAGTGGGGGGGGCAACTGTTGGGATATACCAGCTGACCCCTATCTGCCGACTTATCCTCGGAACGATCCGACCGACGCCCGACTCTACCCATCGGGCGGACAGACGACTCCGACAATAACTGCCGATGATATCCGGCCAAAGGTATATCAGTCAAACAGACCAATACTGTTTCCAATCGACCGAACAGCCGAATCCATATCACCGACTCTCTGTCGAGGGTGGCAACCGACGTCCGACTTCCATAAGGCACCAGATCAGTCGACGGTGTTTTCGAGTCATCCCCCGACGTCCCGGCAACCAAATACCGACATATAATCGGCCAGTCCGTCCGAACGCCGTACAACCATTATGGGCTGTTGTCTTGCCAAAGACATGCTGTACGACCGCCAGGGGGTATTGTCCTGCCAAGGACATGGATTAATTCCAATGACTTGACAGTCCATGACGATTTGATAGCCCCCGACGATTTGGCAACTCCCCAGTTGTCTACACCATTAATGGCGAGACTATACCACATTCTACTATAAAACGGAGTAAGGCAACAGTTTTGGTAAGCCTTCTCTTTCTCGCTGAGCCCTTGGTTTTTTCACTGTTGTCTAGTCTTCTCTCTGATTTGAGTGTTGGAGGATCTCCATCGGAGATATCTTCGATCAGTGAGAATTTTTCTTGTAGATACGTATTTCTAACGATCAGACGATGAGAAAATTGACCGCAGGATACTACATGGTAGCAAGCTTGAGAGGATCAGGCCCATCATCCCAATCACCAAAGGCAAATCGTATTGATGTTGTCTAGCTCATTCAGACAAGGACATACGATCTGATCAATGTCCAGACTAGTAGATGGAAGACAGAATAGGTAAAACAAGTAACAATCTAACAAGGGAAAAAATGGGGAAGAAATCACCAACACCTTTTATTTCTTCTTGTCCTCCTCCTAATGTTCCAACTATTTTGAGTCCACTTGCTGTCTATGGCAATTGATCAATCAGATGCTGTTTTCAGGGCGATTACAATCATCAAAAACCTTCAATTCAACAGACTGAAGAATGGCTCCTAGCATCAGTTATCAATGTCAGTGAAGGAAACAACGCGATAGCAAAAACAGTAGTAGCAGGAAATTAGAAAACAACAGTGAAGACCGAAACGGGACGGAATTAAGGCCCGAGGATAAGGGCTTGAAGGTGATGGTCACCTATCCAGCAAGGCCCCAGATGTCGTAGAGTTGGATGTCAAAGCGATTGTATTTGAGGGACAGCAAGTGCAGGACAATAGGAGGTAGATCAAAATTAAATAACCTGGAAGGGCCCAAACCCTAGCAACCAGATTCCGGCTGTTCCCGATCGAGGAGCGAAACCGAAACCCAGGAAGAGGTGCGAGGAAAGCAGACTCACCTGGGGAAGAGGAGGATAAGGGTTCACGAGTGACGTCGCGGAGGAAGGGGGGGCGGCGGCGACGACGACGATGAGAATAGACGAGACCACCTACCGACCGACCCTTGCTCCTCTCTCCCTCACAACCGAAGGAGGAGCAGAAGCTACGGCCTGCAGGCCGACGTGCGGGGGATGCAGACCGCCTTGTGGCGATCGGGTAGAGATCAAGAAGGAAGAGAGAAAACCCCGCAGGTTCGCCAACCCGAGCAAATCACGGATCCCGCGCGCACGACGGACGGATAGACGACCCGAGGGGAATTCTCCCAAAAGAAAAGAGAAATGAAAGCAACCTGATCCTTCCTTCTCTCTCCGACACCGACGAAGAGATTATTATGCGAAGGAGGGTCTTTCTTTCGTCTTCCCACTACAGGCGGCGGCGGCCGGCTCCGATTTGATTGGTTTCCCGACGGACGCACGGACGGACGGACAAGTTTCTTGATTGATTTCCCTAAACTTGCCCACCGCCGTTTCATTTCCTGACCCGATTACGGCAAGCATCGGAAGCGCACGAGCAAGATTGGGAATTGGGATTATTATGTGACGCGCGAGTGGAATGGGATGCGAGCACTGGTAATTTTCACTGGCATCATTTTATCCCTTATTTTTACACGCCTTAAAATTTAGTCCTTTTACATTTAGATCCTTAAAAAAAAAATTTCAAACATCCCTTAAAACTTTTCAAACGGCCGTCACTCCCCATCTTATCAGTGTTAACGAAAAAGAGGTAATAACCACAGTACCCTTCATATTTTTTAATTATAAAAAAATTTGTACTTTTGAGAAAAAATCGTTGGAATCCTCACATCTCCGTTGGAAGATATTTATTGTCAAACTTTTAAATCCACCGTAGCTCATTCATCCCGTTGAAGAAATTCAAATCCCCACTGGCTGCCGGTTTGTAGGACAGTTTTCTAAGAGATGTGATTTGGAGAGATAAATTTTAATATTTTATATTAATTTTTTTTATTATCATTTAATTTTTTTTTATGCTTGATAATAATCAATTTATTATATTTATTATATTTTTATATTTTTTATTTATTTATATTTGATAATATGTATGATTTTTAAGATTTTATGGTCGATTTTAATTTGAGGTTCTTATAAAATTGTTTATTTTTGGGTTCTTCGTCCCCATACATTGTTGGGATTCTACTCCATCAAAGTTGGGAAGCTTTTTTGGGGCCATTGTCCAAATGTATTGAAAGATATTTGCTACCTTAGTATAAGAGGATAGTGGGCCTAAAGAACTTGAAAGTATTAAAGGGAGAGAACCACTGCACCACCCCAAATTCTAAAACCGCTATACGGCAAGAAGGCAATAATTCAAATCTATGTGGACTGCTAGAGCAGTTAAACTATAATGGTTCACTGTGAAAACTATGTAGATCATTAATTTTATATTAATTATATTATTTAAGACAATAATTAAGTAATGGAAGTAGTACTATTATCTAAGTTAAAAAATTAAATCCCCATCTTTAAGGAGCTAACTTCAAAGAATTGAATCCTTATTCTTACTATAATATTGTATTCTAATAGTATTCTACTTTGAGATAAGTTAGGCAATAGTGTTACATGTTAACTAAATTAGCTAACATTGTTACAACGTAACAATATTACGTTAACAATATTTTATATATGTATGCAGAATGAATAACCTATTTACACTAAAGATCCACCATGAGGAACATCTTCATTTCTCCCCCAATATGCAGTACGTTGGTGGCTCTATCAATTATTTTGATAATTCAAGGAGCTTGGTTACTTGAAGGTAGAACAACTATATTATGCAGTCTTTTGACAGTCTTTGAAAGACGAACTAAAGCCTCTGTACATTGATCAAGATGTGCTTCAAATGTTGGTTGTTTGAAAAAGGAAGAGAAATATAGCAATTTATATAAAATATGTAATTGATGAAATTAATCTAGATATAGTTGAGCCACTTTCTGTACTTTCGTCTACCCAAGATATTGATGAGGTAGTTGGAGAGCAACAAGAGGAGGGGTAGGATCAGCAGTAGGGGCAGGATCAAGAGCAGGATTAGTAGCAGGGGTAGCAATAAGGGCATAACCAGGAGCAGGGACAGCAGCAAGAACAAGGTGGAAGGCCTAATAAAAGGCTTGTGAACGAAGAAGAGTATAACACAATCAGTTCCGGTAGTAATCAT
Source organism: Elaeis guineensis (assembly GCF_000442705.2). NCBI lineage: Eukaryota > Viridiplantae > Streptophyta > Magnoliopsida > Arecales > Arecaceae > Elaeis > Elaeis guineensis. The sequence goes on along the minus strand of NC_026000.2, from coordinate 139,605,744 downwards.
AGTCAACTCTCGAGTGACTTCTTAGTTTTTGGTGAGGAGGATGATGAGTTATTTAAGAAGTATGTTAATGATTCGGTTGCAGGTACAAATATTGAAAGATAGAAGAAACGAGTTGTAGAAGAAGATGAGATAATTAGAAAAGAGCCTAAGCTTATTGATAGTGATGAGCTCAAAAACACTGGTAGCTTATCAGATGGTGAAAGAGATAGCTCTGGCTTTTCAGAGTTTAATAAGGTCATAGATTTTTCAAAACCTATAGGAGGCATTTGGTGACCCAACTTAGATCACCATGATGATCTAAGATCACTGGTGATCCAAATCCTAGGGTGATCAAATCTCTAGTAATCTAAGATCACTATATTTAGTTTGCTATAGTACAGTGATTAATGACTTCGGATATGTACAAGCAATTTGTTTGGTATGCTACCAGAATTCAAGATCACCGATCATATAATATCAAAAATATCTTTGACAATTTATTTGAGAGTTGGAATTGAGAATTAGAATAGAAAAAATTTTAAAACAAAATTAAATAGATTTTTTTTCTTTCTAATCAGCACGACAAGAGAAGGAAGAATTTTTTTCTTCTTTTATGGAGATGACGTCCCAAGTATCTACGTGCATTCCTTCTCTTTTATGGAGAAGATGCCTTAACTACCCACCCCACGCATGCGAAAAAAATATCATGGCAAAAAAAATGATTTTCTTTCCTCGAAAGTCTCTCAATCATGAGGCTATTTTGATTAACATATTTTAATATAAGATTACCATAATGGAGTGATGTTAAATATCCATCCTCAAGAGTGAATTTTCTATCACTGCATTGGATGGTGATTTAAGGAGTGGAGGTGATTTAAAAACACCGCCATATAGGATCACCAAAGTGTAACCAAATATGGTAATCTCATCACCTCTACGCACATCATCCTTGATCCTGAGTGGATCATCCCATACCAAACGCCTCCATAAATCTGAAGTTGGAAATATTTTTTGCTTCGGTTAAAGTATTTAGAAAGGTTTCGATGCAATATACTATAGAACAATGATTTGACTATAAGTACAAGTACAATGAAAAAGCTAAAGTAACTGTAGTATGTAAGAAAAATTATGGTTGGATGATACATGACTTCTACAAAGGATATCCATTTATCAAATTAGAAAGTTTCAACCCATACATAAATATAGGAGATATTTTGATAATTATCTTATGAACTCTAGATGGTTATCTTAAGCCTACATGGAAGATATTAGGGATGAGACCAAATGAAGTGTTAAAAAATTTATTTCAAGGATGAAGAGGAATGTTAAGGTACAGATCTTCATGGCTCAAGCCTATAAGACCAAGAGCAACATACTCCTAGCCATTTACAGATCGCATAGAGAGCAATATAAAAAACTATGGGAGTATTGTGATGTCATTAAAAAGACTTTTGGTGCCTTTATGTAATCAATTTTTATTAAAAATAAATATATATTTTTACTTTTTAGCATCTTAAATATCCAGATATGTCCTAAAATATCTCAATAGATATCACATAAGTGAATAATTTCTCCATACAACAGGAGAAATGTTATACATCTATAAATATCATTTCTATCTAAAGTCTATACAATCACATGTATACATCCATATATATCCATATAGTTATTATTTCTCTCTGTAGTCCATACAAACATCGATACATAACCAAACACATTAAGGCATTGAATAAGAATTGCCAACAATCCATATAATTATCTGGACACATTCATACACATTCACATAATTATCATTTTTATCTATAATCCATACAATCATCTGTACACATTCATGTTAGGAATAGTGTCCCAAAGCCAATCGTCAGCCTGTTGACGGTTGTGCTCCTTTTGTATTAGTACATGAATTATAAATAAATAAAAATTATTTTGGTATTTTTTTATCACAAATGTTTCATCTTCTAATGAACTCCTGTGTTGTGGTGAAGTCCTTAGGACTATTTAGACTCAACAAAGGAGGATTTGTCGTTTAGTCCTTAAACATGTTCGCGACCAAATGATACGTTGTTACCAAGGACGACAATATTTATCGAGCATAGGTCGTTGTGTGCCATATGGGTTGGTTGTCCTCATAACCAAAGAGTGTGGAGACACTGGTATGGCATACAGGTGAGATGTAATGGTACATCTGCACTGAACGTGACCAACTCCGGAGCTATTTCTGCTGTCAAGATTTGCTCCGATGGGATATGGGTATAAATGTCCCTCCGACCTGAGACCGTCATGGTGACTTGCAAGCAACTCACTGCACTTAGGCACTGGACTACCTGAATTTCTAATTCAGTGACGGAAGGTTACTGGGTGTAGTCAAGTACTTGACTTGTCGGTGCGTGTGTCAAGATGGGATTGACCACTCCAGTTTAGGAGCTGTGTACAGTCGTGTTTCAATTTAGCAAAACCTTGGCCAGGGTAGTCCTAGTGAGGAGTCACAGGACTAATTGAGTTGAGCACGATTCGGATGATATCATCAGGGTTGACAGTTTAACCCTGAGTCATCCTAAACACAGGGGTCAAAAGGGATGAATTATACAGTAACCATATTCACGTAGGTTCTGAATGTTGCGATTGCGATTATTCGACCTATCCGATCGTCGGGTATTATTGCTAGATGGTCACTTCGATTAGTACAGAAATTGGTTCCTGTGCTACCGGCTTAGGTTCGAACCTGCGGGGTCACACACATTAGAGGTTCCTTTCTGATCTGATGGCTGATTATGAGTCTTATCTATATGGAACTCTATGATTGAGAATTAGGATTCTCTAATCATGAGTTCCACACATTTTGGGTACCGGGGTCAAAATTTTGAATTTCGAATTTTGAATTTGAAATTTGAACTCTTTGATCAGGATTTCATATCGATGGTCTCTGATGCCTGATTGCCCATCGGATTTGGACTCAACATTTATGAGAGGTTTAATTAGTGATTTAATCACTAATTAACTCAATTTGATTGAGTAATTATTTTTGGATCAAGTCCAATTGAATTAGATTCAGTTTGGATTGACCCGATTAGGTTAAATGTTGACCTAATCGCTAAGGTGGTTTAGTCTCTGATTTGATCAGGGGTTAGGTTTAGTTAATTTCTGATTTGATTAAAATTTTATTAAGCCTAATTAAGCCTAATTATGTTGGGTTTAATTTGGTCTAATTGTGCTCAACCTATTTTAAACTAGGTTGGCTCAATTTGAATCAAACCACCTTGTTTTAAATTCCCTGCGTCATCCAACTTCCTTGCACCCATTTGAATTCACGAGAAGAAACTTCTTGTGAAATTTTTCTCACGTAAAACCCTTCCCCACGTCCTCATTTGTGCGCCATATGGATGGATAAATTAATTAGTTAGCCATTCAAATTCAAAGCATGTTTGAATTTGAATGGATAACTTATCACTTGCCCTTTCATCCTTATCCATTTTGTGCGCCACATTACTTACACGAGAAAAGGTTTCTCATGAAACTTTTTCCACGCACAAAGAGCCACGCCCCTTCTCTTCTCACGCCCAAAAGGATAGGGATAAGTTGGTTTTCGTTTGAATTCAAATTTGATTTGAATTCAAATGTGTAACCTCTTGTCTTTATCCTCTCACGCGGATAAGACACGTTCGACGTTGTTTTAAAAAGAGGAGAAAGGTGGGACGTGCGTAGAAAAATTAGGAGAGAAACTTTGGGGCGTGAGGAAGGCTTCTGCGCAAGGTGAAGGTCCAAAACCTTCCGAGAGAAAAAAAAAGAAAAGAGAAAAAATTGGGCGCAGGGTTTTTGGTGTGTACCCTAGGGTTTCTACCTAGGGTTCGGAAAGTGAGATTGGTGTGCCACGAGTGTCGTGAGTCCACCAAATTTCAGAGAGAGATCCATCAGCCTCTCAAGTAACTGTGTATGAATTTGAAAAGGATATTTATATGAAACATATCTACTTTATATGAATTTGAAAAGGATATTTATAAAAAAAATTTTGTTTGATGTTCTTCATTATCTTTTTTGAACTTTTCTTTTTCCTAGATGTACCAGCAAATAGAGTGCTTTTTTATTTAGGTGCAGGTATCCCCTTCTTAGGAGCTTCTTTTGTAGGGGGTTTGTTCTTCTTGGCATCTTTATAGGTTCTAGTATTGTGCTCCTACTATATGTAGTTGCTACACTTAAGACTGCCTCTAGTCTTTCTTATCTTGTAAAGATCCTCCACCTCATCCTCCTCTTTTCTTCTTGACTTTTTTTAGAGAAGTTGAGCAACATATAGATCATTAGCACACCAAAGAAGGAGGGTTTAGGATTTTAGAATTTAGGATGTTGCTCAGAGATAGCAATCCAAAAGGAAAGATAAATTGGGTTCTTTAAAAAATTTAGCTAAATTAAAATTTAAGATAAGTATGTGCTTCAAAATGAACTAACTTGAGTATTTTTGGTGAATATGCAATATGAATAGCAGGAGATTTAAAATATATAAATGACTATGCAAGATTTAAACTATGTTAAGCTGAAATTCAAAACATGCAAGACAAGTAGTAGAATAAGAGAAAGCACAACACAAACACAGAATTTTTATAGTGGTTCGGAGCAATCTGCTCCTACATCTGCTCCTCAAGCTTTTCTTGAGAATTCTACTATAATATTTCTTTGATTACAGTGTGTTTGTTTTGCCAGACTCACAAATAAATCTAATTAATTTTAATCCAGATTAACTAATCAAAATTTTTACACTGTTAGTTTTTCAGGCTCACTAACAATCTAGTTGATTTTAACCTAGGAGTACCAACCACAACCTTTACAACATCCAATTACGGGCTTGGATCGGCCTATCTCCAAATTTTTTTCTCCCAAAAAAACTTATAAAGAAATGAAAAATACTAAGTAGAGTTTCAGCACAAAATAGAAAAATAGAAAAAAAAACTCTTTATACTGAAAGAAGAGGTTGAATCTTTGATTTTTGGAAGCTTGATCACTTGTCTTTGAATCTTGAGAGGATGTTGAATATGTTATAAAAGAATGCCCTTGAATGCCCTCTAAATTTGGTGCTTGGTTCCTCTCTTTTCCTTCTCTAAGGATGTGCAATGGTGCTCTCAAGAATTTTGTTGATTTTCTCTTTTTAATCCTCTTAATCTTACTTTCTAATTGATTTTCTACCTTTTAATAGGCTTGATAATGGTTGGAGAAGGAGTTTTGGACTATTGGGAGGCTTGGACAAGTCGTTGGAGTGAAAAAATAGCCATTTGAAGGTATGCAGAAAATTAGTTGTTAGTGCTATCCCATGGCTCGAGCTAACTCGGTTGTCTTCGAGTCGACTCCTGTCACCCCTGAGTCGACTCAAAATCTTGTTGAGTCAGCTCGATCATAGGATTTGAAAAATAGCTTTCTGTTCCTGAGAAGGAGTTGACTCAGATTCTGCTCGAGTCGACTCGGCCCCCATGCTAGTGCTTCTCCTCATGCTAGAGTCGACTTTAATCTTTTTGGGATCGACTCCAATTCATCTGAAATTTGAAAATCTTCATTTTAAACCTTCTTTCAATGAATGGATCGGCTCTTTTTGCTTTGGGGTCGACTCTACTAAGTCTAAGACCTGATTTTTCTTCTTTGAAACCCTTGACTTGATGACTTCTATGGAGATCTTTTCTTTGAATTATTTCTTCATGTTAAGCATATGAAAAGACCTACAACCACTCTTAAAATACTTGGTTAGAATCATAATTACTCAAAATTTTACAATCATCAAAATCAATCATAGGCTCAACATCTCTCTTTTTTTGATGATAGCAAAACTTTTAGTATATGCATAAAATAAAATTAATATGTTTCAATTAATTGACTGGTATGAATCATGAAATAAGAATGGACACAAATATAAATGCACACTTCATGAATGCTCCTCATATTAAAATATCCATATACTCATATTAAAATAATTTTTCAATTTAAATCAATGAGTATTAAGATTTCTAGCATCAAATTTTATGCATCAATGAGTATTAAAGTTTCAAGCATATATTCAATATTCCTCTCTGCCTTTTTGATAACATCAAAAAGCTCAAGGGAAGGGCAAGAAAAATCATCAAAATCAATGCTAAATTCAGAATATAAGGATGTATCAAATTTTGACTCAAATGAATCATCTCCCTTTGAAGTGCTATCTTTTGATTCAAAATAGGTTTAAAACATATCAATCTTCTTAAAGTTAGCTTGAATTTAGAAATTAATTTTTTTTTCCTTTTTGAATGAATTTGTCTCTATAATTCAGATTTTCAATCAAAATCAATAATTACTTTAGATGTGTAAAGGGAATAGTGCTTTTCAAAAGATTCAAGCAGTAAAATCAAGCATAACATTTTTCTCTAAATTCATTCTTTTTGTTGCTACAAGGCTCAAAATCTCAGATAGGGAGATTAGATTGAGTCATGCTAGAGTAGCTGTGGTGATCCAATTCGAGTCTCTTTCGAGAAATCTCACAAAATAAGTCAAAAAATCAGATAGAGATCCTCCGATGCTAAGTCAATTTGAGCCTCGAGAATAGAAGGTGAAAAAATAGAATAATAGAGAGCAGGAGGATTGGTGAGGAGCTAGAGAGTTTATGACTTTGTAGGAGCTAGAGTCCCAGCAGCAGAGTCTCCTTCTAATTTAAGCTCTAGTTTGAGCTTGAAACTTGAGAGTCAGAACCTATTTATAGGATCTTCTGGCCCTCTATTTATAGAAGGACTGATGAGATCGTTAGAAAAGTTTGTTAGACCGTTAGAGGCCAGCTATAGAGTTTGTTAAGCCATTAGAGGCCAGCTGTAAGTGAGTTAGAGCATAGCTATATATATTAGCTAGAAATAAGATCATACTTAGCTGTATGGATCAGTTGGAGATGAGTTATAGCACAGCTATATGTAAGATCATAGATAATTGTAGCTTAGTTATAGAGATCATGACAGACTTTAATAGGATGACTGTAGCCGTCGATGTAATAGTTTATCTCAGTAAAATATCGAGATGAAATCAAATATCATATAAGACCCTGAACATCTCGAATATATATAACATTCTGCTTCAGGTTAGTATTTATATGAGCTGAAATGAGTCAGATTGGTATTTATATGAACTAAGATGAGTCAGATTGGTATATATATGAGCTGATCATAATACTTCACTAGAAGTCAATTTAGATAGCTCAGATCGATATTTATATGAGCTGAAATGATTCAGTATTCAGGTCGGCTTTCTTATGAGCTGACATGGGATAACTCCCCACAACACTTGCCCCCCACTTCTGAGTCTCAAAAATTTATTTTTGATAAAAGAAGTAGCTCAAGAAATAAGTTCTCAGCTTGTTCAAGGTGACAAATTTGAACCATTTGATTTTTCAAGTGAACTGCTCGTGGCCTTGAGTCAGAAGATATCCTCGATTCGAAGATCGATATTTATTAGAACTTCCAAATAATCTCGATTTGGAGATCGATAATAGAATTTCAAGATAACTTGGATCTGAAGATCAATAATAGAATTTCAAGATAATTTTGATCTAGAGATCTGCATTTGATAGAATATCAAAATAACTTCGACCCTGAGGTCGATATCTATATGAGCTGAAAGATAATAATGATCCGTAGATCAATATTTGAGAGATCTTACCTTCGTTTGTGCCTTTCGGAGCTCTACCAATTCAGAGATTAGATTTGAAGAGATCTTATCTCCATTTATGCCCTTCAAGGCTCTACCAATCTGGAGATTAAATTTTTATAGATCGAAAGATAATGTGCAAGAATAAACTCATTGAAGTATTTTTTATTGATAATACTTTTGAAGATTTCTAAAAATTTAGATACAAAGAGATCGGTATTTTGTAGGATAACCTTAATTCTAAGGTCGGTGTAACTTCAACCTAGAGGTCGGTATTTTATAGAGTTAAAAAGATAATCTCAACTGTGAGGTCGGTATTTTATAGAACTGAAAGATAATCTCGACCTTTAGATCGATATTTTATTGAATTGAAAGATAACCTCGATCTTCAGATCGATATTTCATAAAATATAAAGATAACTTCTACCTATAGGTCGGTATTTGATAGAGCTAAAGATAATCTCGATCCAAAGGTCGGTATTTGATAGAATATTAAGATAACTTCGATCCGTAGATCGATATTTGGGAGATCTTATCTCTGTTTGTACCTCTCAGAGCTCTACCAATCTGGAGATTGGATTTGAAGAGATCTTATCTCCATTTGTACTTTTCAGAGTCTTATTTTAGCCCTTCGAATTTTACCAATTTGAAGATTGAATTTGGAAAGATCTTATCTCCATTTTGATCTCTCGGGACTTTACCAATTTGGAGTTCGGATTTGAGCCCTTCGGAGCTTTACCAATTCAGAGATTGGATTTTTGTTGAGGTCTAATCTAGAGATTGGATGTCTCACCTTCTAATGAGCTTCTGTTGAATCTTTCTGTTGAGATCGTTATTTTTATGAGCTCAGTCTTCACCTTTCTAATGAGGTCGGCTTTTTGATGAGTTAGACTTTCTGATGAACCACTGTCGACCTTTCTATTGATGGCGGTATTTTTATGAGCTCAGCCTTCAGTCTTCTAGTGAGGTCAGCTTTTTGATGAGCTAGGCTTTCTGATGAGCCTCTATTTTCTTAGCTTAGTCTTCACCTTATCTTTGGGCTTAGTATTTATCATTATTTTGTTTAATTTTTGCTTCGGCTCATGTGCTCAAGAATCTGTGATCCTGTAAAAAAAGAATAGAATATTAAATGGGGCTTGAGAGTCTATTACCATGGAGGTTATATATTCTATTTGAGAGCCTTTGGATTTTATTGACTCTTTATTTTCTATCTCAGTTAGGACTTATTTTTGCTTTATATTGGCCTGATTTTGACTCCGATTTGACTATGATTTTGATTTCAGCTGGGCTCTATTTTTCTTCTTAGATCCTGCAAGAAGAAAAAAAAAAGAATAATAGATGAAAGCTTAAGAATCTTTTACCATAAGTTTTTATTTGAGAACTCATGAGTCCTGCTAGACTCCTTATTGTTCAGCTTGGGCTTGATCTGTGATTTGGATCATTTATTTAGATTTGGGCCTTGGAGACACCCACAGGTCTCCTAGGCATTTTCTGAGGTCAGATGCGCGTGGAGGCCTTGGGCAAAGGAGACATAACCCGTGCATTTGAGTATGCCGAAGTCCCTACATGTGCACAAAAGTGTTGGGGACCATCGCAAGGCCAGATTTCAACTCTTCCTCTAAATACATTAACTTAATGCCGTCAAAGACCTGGCATTAATCCTAGCAACAACTCTCTGGCACCAGCCATTTTTGTAGAATGCTTCAACCACATCATGCAGGTCAAAATCTCCATCTTTTGACGAATACGGAGGGCAAGGTGGCCAGCCGATCTTGGTCCGACGGGCGATGGAGAAATCCTTGGTCGCCAATCTAGTGGGGCTTGGGGATGGGAGGCGTAAAGCAATGCGGGAGGTCTTGCTTCGATGGAGCTTAATGTCGGAAGGTGCATAGAGTTGCGAGAGATCGGGAGAGTACCAATCTGATGGTGCTTGACACCAGAGGGAGGTGAGGTGCACGAGAGCCCGAAGATTATCAACCTGATTTAAGAGAGTTTTAAGGTCAGAAAACTACCAACCTGAAATATTTTTGTCGGGAGGTACATGGGTGCACAGCAAATTGTGATGGCCGGTCGGGGAAGTCCAGAAAATTATCGATCAGGGTGGTTTGGCGCTAGGCTTGTGCGAGTGGTCTCAACTGTTGTTGACGGGAGCGAGCATGGGTGTGGAAGCACCGGGGATCTCTAGCCATTCGATCTTAATCTCGATGCATGATGGAGAAGCCCGAGCTGCCAACCTGATGGGGCCCAATGTCGGGAGGCATACAAGAGTGCGGGGCTCTCAATCTGGTGGTGTTTGACGTTGGGCAGGCATGCTAGCGTGCGGGAGACTCTGGTGACCATTGACCTGATGGAACCCAACGACAGGAGGCATATGGCAGTACGGGGCCACCGATCCAGCCGATTTGATGTCGGAGATGCATGCGGATGCGAGGAGAGGAGTCGGAGACACCGAAGCCGCTGATCCAGTAGAGTCCGACATTGGGAGGCCTCAGTATAGCGGGGTCTGGCGCCAAGAACACATGCAGTGGAGGGAGCTGACTCTCCCTTCTCTCTCTTTAGGTGGTGCATGAGGGCTCGGAAGAGCACCAATCTGTCGGGGTTGATGTCGGTCGGTGCGTGGGAGCTCGATAAATCCCCGATCTACTGAGGTTGACGTCGGAAGGCACATGGGAACTCGGGCCACCAATGCAGAGAGCTTTGATGTCGAAAAAGTATCGACCCAATGGTGCTCAACACAAGGAGACCACCGATCTCTTGATGTTTTGATGTTGGGAGTCGCACGGGCATGTGGGAGGTCTCGGGCAGAGGATAGAGGAGATGAGTAGATCAGTTCTCCTCTATCCTCTTTCCTCTTTCTCCCTTTCATCTTTTCTTTTCTTTTCTTTTCTGTTTTGTTATGCTCTTTTCTTTTTTTTTTCCTTCTTCTTTTCTCTCTCTCTTTTTTTTTTGTTGTCTTGCCATGTCACTTGTAAGGTGACATCGGCCATGCCCGAGGTCAGGTGCATGAGGATTTTCTCTTCTTTTTTCTCTTTTTTTTTGTTATCTTATCCATAGGATAATGTGACGGTTATCATTGCATCCGTTTAATATAGGAGAACCAAATCAAGTCCTGAAGTGGCCACTCACGGAAGACTGCTTGCAAGTGGCTTCGGTCACGTCCGAGGCCAGGTGCATGAAAATTTTCTTCTTCTTTTTTTTTTAGATGCAACAATCTTCTAGGTTCCTTAAATAGATATCTTGTTTGGACAAACTTTCTTGTCCTTGTTTCGATTTCTTCTCCGGCTCATATGCCCAAGAAGTTGTTGCCCTACAGGAGAGAAATAAAATAAAAGATGAGATTTAAAAATTTATTACTATAGAGGTCAGGAGTTCTCTTTGAGGGTCTTGAAAAAAGAAGAAGCCGAAAAAGATATTTTTGCCCCCCATAATGTTCTCGAGCACTAAGCTGGTCCTTTAGTTTTTAGAATTAATAAATATTATCACCTCACAGTATGTGGGGGCCACCTTCATTAATGCCATGAGTTGACAACTTAAGGCATGGCGTGGCATGGTAAAGTGCTGTGACCTAACAAGGGATCTATTGGTGGTGTACTATCCTTTTGAAAAAAAAACTTTTATCTGCCCCCCAATCTCCATTGAAATGGAGGTGAGATGGCTTCCCGCATATCTCTAGAGGGAGATGATCAAGGTATAAAGTTACTTTGTGCTCTCTGATCTATCATTTATCTATAAAAATTTTAAGCAGGGTCCTTTCTCCAGCGCCAATCTGTTACTGCGAAGCTCAAAATCTCAAATAAAAAAATTAGATTGAGCCATATTAGAGTGGCTGTGGCAATCCAATTCGAGTCTTCTTTAAGGAATCCTACAAAATAAGTCAAAAAACTGGATGGAGATCCTTCGGTTCTTGACTCTTCGATGCTTAAGTCAGTTTGAGCCTTGAGAATAGGAGATGAAAAAATGAAAGAATAGAAAGCAGAAGGGTTAGTGAGGAGCTAAAGAGTTTATGACTTTATGGAAGCTAGAGTCCCAGCAGTAGAGTCTTCCTATAGTTTGAGCTTGAGACTTGAGAGTCAAAATCTACCTAGAGGATCCCCTGGCCCTCTATTTATAGAGGGGCTGATAAGGCCATTAGAAGAGTTTATTAGGCTGTTAGAAGCCAGCTGTAGAGTTTGTTAGGTCGTTAAAGGCCATCTATAAGTGAGCTAGAGTATAACTGTATATATTAGCTGAAAATGAGGTCATACTTAGTTGTATGGAACAGTTGGAGATGAGTTATAACACAGCTGTATGTGAGATCATGGTCAATTATAGCTTAGTTGTATAGATCATGACGGGCTTTAATAGGATGACTGTGGCCATCAATGTAATAGTTCTCCTCGATAAAATATCAAGATAAAATTAAGTATCATATGAGACCCTGAATGTCTCAGATATATGTAACACTCTACTTTAGGTTAGTATTTATATGAGCTGAAATGAGTCAAGTCGATATTTATATGAGCTGAGATAAGTTAGATCGGTATATATATGAGCTGATTATAACACTTCATCATAAGTCAATTCAGATAGCTTAGGTCGGTATTTATATGAGCTAAAATGATTCAGTATTCAGTCTCCAATTTAGATCGGCTTTCTTATGAGCTGAGGTGAGATAATCCTTCATAATATTTTTCTTGTCTAAAAAGAACTCCATCATTTAAATTTGGAAAAGATATGTATCACGAGTGTATCAAGCAAAGTAAAATATTCTGTAATGCAGTTAGTGTTAGATGTATGTCCTAGAAGCCAATATGGCTGACACATCGTAATAAATCTTGGACATAATTTTATACTAATATATTGATATGATCAATGAAAAGATAATTTTTTTTTCATTCAAGTATGATGTGTCCTTGAATGGTCCATGAAATTAGCTTCGATACATATTCTCAAAGTGTTGAGAATTAGAGACATGTATTTAATTCTTAAATGCTCTTGGTCATAGGATCATCATGAGGATGTGATGGATCCGGACAGACTGGCGCACAAATTACTTCCTTCGAAAAAAATGAATCTCTAGTCTATTGTGTAGAGACACAGGACGATAAGTGCGGATGGTTGTTAGAGAATAACTAGCACTGAGCATGACCATACAAGAGATCACTTGGATTTCTATTCAATCATTAGTGATTATCTCGATGCTGTAGTTGTATGACTGATCTTTTGACTTGAGATGGTATTGCTACACGCAGTGAGGTTACTGAATTTTGATTGACACATAAACATGGGTCTTAATGAGCCCTTGTAGTGGATGTTGGTGACAGTTGGTCCACTGTAGGAGTGAAGTGTGCATCAAGATAGGATCTATCGATTTTGATAGAGAGAAGTAGTCCTATGAAATTTGAGAGGTTAAGTCCAAGAGTCTGTAGCCACGGCAGTGTGATTGATGAAAAAAAGTTTTCATAGAAGTCACAACTAGACTTGAGCTAATCAATCTATTATATGACTGATGTTGAGGTATGACGATTTATCCATGACCTGCCATCTAGTCGGGACTCACGATAAAGGGACTAAATCGTATGTTAACTACACCTAAAGATTTATTTCAGTTCTATTGGATTGTCACTATATACTGCTATGTGTCATTGATGGATTATGAGAGCTTACTAGAGTTGTTCTGGATTGACAATCCTTGTTGAGTTAGAGTGAAATTGTTCTAACCCATTGAAAGAGTTTCAATGATACGATGATAGAGATCATTGTATGTCTTACTACTAGATAGAATTGAATCTATGAGGTCACACAAGGGGATTAGGTCTAGAATAAGTGATTGAGCTTATGAAGTGTCAAGTAGGTTTAGAGAAATTCATTGGGTTCATGGTAACCTTGCTAGCACATGGTTGGACCTAATTCTTCTTTCTGTTGGGATTACTTATTTGATAAGTTAATTCTAACTTAATTACCTGCTAATAACCCACATGAATAAGATTAATGAGACTCCAATTGTTGGGTGTCTAAGATTATGAATTACATAAATTAAGGATGCAAGTCCCTTATGAATTTCCTTGATAGTTATTATAGGGTGCCACTTTGATTTGATCAATTTGGATGTGTCCATTAATTAGAGGGTCTTTGGTTTTCATATATGATGTCTCTTGGATATAAAAGAGGGTGTCTAATTATGGGTGCAAGGGTTCCAATAGTTGGCACCTAATGGGCTTCCTAATATAAGTTGGATAACTTAAGTTAATAGAAATCCTAAAGCAAGTAGGACTTGTATTATATGATTGAATAAGATTCAATCTTTATGCCTATTTAAAGAGACCTCCCCTAAGGTCTCTAGAGCATCAAAACCAGCAGCCCTTCACATCCAAAGGCTCTTCCCATGCCCTCTTGATAAGTGGTATATTTTTACATTTATTGTAGGTATTTTTGATAATTTATGGTGCTAACATCTTCTTAAAAATCTTAATTTTATGAATTTATTAAATTTTCTTAAAAAATAAGTAATTTAAAAAAATATAAAATTAGATATATTTATAAAAAAATAGATATTAATTTAATTAAGTAATTTAAGCACCAAAATGAAAATTTTTTTTTGAGGAATTTAATGCATATTTTTTTTATTTTTCAGACAAAAAATTAGAGCAAAAATCGAGCCAAAATATCCTAAAAAATAAAGAAAATAGCCTTCGGTGTACGGTGGACCAATCGGTCGGTCCACAAAGTCAGGACACGGTCCACAGAAAACTTCACGCAGTCCACAGACGCGGTTCACAGCGAGAGAAAGATCCTGGGCATGATCCAACGGCTGAGATTCAATCCGACCTAGATCCGACAGTTCAGACTCGTTGCCGATTTTGAATAGGATTCTTTTGCACGATCCAATAGTCTAGAAGCAATCCATCACATGATCCAACGGCTGTTATCGCTCCCGACTTTGAATAGGATTCTTTTGCACGATCCGACGGTCAGAACTTCATCAAAACCCAGATCCAACGGCTGACATTCGATCCGACTTTGATAAGGATTAAAACTATGATTTTTGATCAGATCTAGACGGTTCGAAGCTGATCCGACAGCTAGAAATATTTCTAAGGAGATTAATATGATTTCTAAGGATTTTAGGACTCCTTTTTCTATCAAAAAATTATGAAAAATTCATCTATAAATAAGAGATCCGGAAATAAGCTCAAAGAGCAGAAAAATTGAGTAGAAAGTGAGGAAAAAAATAAAAAAAATAGTTTTAGGGATCCAAAAAAAAGAAAGAGAGAAGTCGGTTCGCTCTACGGAGTACGACGGAAGACGGAGAGGTCATCAACCATCTTTCCGATGAGGCTTGGCTGATCAACTTCAAATTCTTATTACAGTTTTATTTTTATTTTATTATTTCTTTTAAATTCTTTGTACTTAAATTTTAATTTCAATTAATGCAAAAGTTATTTTTCTGTACTTTAAATTCTTGTCTTTTATTTTTTTGCACATAGATGCTAGGATCTAATTAGTAGATCTTAGTATCAATTTATTTTTATACTTTTTAAATTTTTATTATTTATTTTTATTGTAAGTAGATGCTAGGATCTAGTTAGTAGATCTTAGTATCCGATTTATTTTTTATATTTTTAATTTTTATTTTCTAACTTAAATTGCTTTCTTCAATTTTTTTTTTTGTAAAATCAAAGATTTTAAATCAAAATCCTACCTTCTTTGTGGATTCGATCTAACTCACTACTTTCTACATATTTTTAATTTTTATGAAAGTCAAAATTTGATTGATAATCATGATGTCCTAACGATAGTATCTTGACCCTATCACCTCTCTTCCTCTCCTTTTTTTTTCTCTTGGGTGTTCTATACACCCCTTCTTGGAATGCGCATCCCAAGGAGTTTCATATCTAAAGAAGTTTGGGTGCCTCTTCCTTGTTAGTTTTTAACATTTGGTAGCAGCACATAGCAAGAAAAAACTCTAGAGAAGAAGAGAAGAAGAAGATCAAGGAGAAAGATCAAGTGTTGATCGCGATC
This sequence comes from Elaeis guineensis, assembly GCF_000442705.2. Taxonomy (NCBI): domain Eukaryota; kingdom Viridiplantae; phylum Streptophyta; class Magnoliopsida; order Arecales; family Arecaceae; genus Elaeis; species Elaeis guineensis. Next base: position 139,590,126 of record NC_026000.2, on the reverse strand, counting down.
TAGACTTCGTTCAGATTCAGCAGGTTGAATTTTAGAGAATCAAAATTTAGATTATAGAGGACTATTTCAGACTGATCTCGAATTGATACTCATAGAAGCCGGATACTTGTGCGGCTGATAGAGAGTCTCGTCTCTTTCAGATCCAGTTTTGAAGAAAGAGATTGCAAAACAGGTATGTGATTTGATCACAATCTGAATTTCAACATACGAAATAGATCTATATGGTTTTATATTTTTATTCTCTACTGTAGTATTTAAAAAATAAAAATTTTGAAACATATATGCATGCACCAAACCCAGAATTCCAACAGTGGTATCAGAGCCACGGATTTTCATATGCTGAATTTTGATATACATATTTTTGAAAATATTTCAAAATTAATTTTTTCATTGATATATAAGATGTATGGATGGATCTTTAAATCTAAAATTTAATTTTGGATTTAGTTTTAGAACATATAGTTGATATATTATTGTATGCATAGATCTAAAGTTTGATCCAGAAAGAGTTCTAGTTAATGTCCATGTGAAATATAGATGCATGCATGAAATTTTTTTATAATCTAAAATTTAATTCATATATGTGATATATGATTATATATTTAGATCATAAATTTATTTTTAATCTCATTCATGATTAGTATGTGAGATATATGATATTATGCTTAGATCTAAAATTTTGTTTAGATCTAATTATACATGCGTATATATGATATATGTTTATATGTTAAAATTTGAAAATTATTTTTATATTTTAAAATTTACTTTCATGCAAAAAATTTATATTTGAAATATGATTTTAAAATCTGAAATTTGTGTTTGTGCATGAAAATTTTGGTCATGAAAAAATCAAAAATTAAGTCATGTAATAGGATTATATCTAAGATTTTTGATTTGAGTCATATGGGTCTAATTTGATTAAGTAATTGATCAAATCGAGTCAAGTATTGAATTGAATTAGATCAATTAAGTTAATGATCATACAATTATTGTTGATCAAATTGATCGAGACCCATTTATAGAATCGATTAACCTAAGGACCTAATTTGACTCGTTGGTTTGAGCCCGATTCATTTGAGCTAACCAATTCTGATCAATCGATCTATTAGTGTCTAAGATAAGTTAATGAGATATAGTTATTTAATTGGTTTCATTAGCTGACCTAGCCAATTCATTGGTGTCTAAGGAAGGCAATGGGAAGACCTCCACCGTTCTCCACTTATCTGACCAATTTGGAAGATTGGATCTTGAATTAGGTTGCTTAGCAGTTTGGTTTAGCCCATGCCAGTTAGATCAGTCATATGATGACTGATTAGATAAGACATAAATCTAAATCTTCTCATAAATATTAAGTTCATAGGTCTTCCATCGTTGTAGATGTGCAAGCGTGTTATCGACGTTGATTGTTCTCGACTGATCACAGTGGTTCAGTTGCATCGAAAATACGCAACCACTCTATTAGCAAAGAGTTACTTTAGGGTAAGGATGGGGTTGGGCCTAATAACTGTTAGGTGAGGGACCCAATGACGGTCTTGCACCTGCTTGTGAACGGTGGGTCGGCTTAACCAAGAAGTGTGGGCAATAACTGTTAGGTGAACCCACATGACTTAGAGATCTAATGGCTGCAGCATGTTTAGTGAAGCATCTAGACAAAGAATTACCTACGTATCGGTGTGCATGTTACCAATAACTGTTAGGTGAGGTGCATGTCATTGGTAGGATCGCAGCACCTACTAGGAATCCTTTATCGCGTTAGGATTTTTATTTTCTTCCAGGGGAGTGGAGGGATCCAAAAAATTAGTGAGAGTCATTATTTGCATCTTAAAGTCCTTAGAAGTAAATTAAAATATTAAATATAAAAGTCTAACTTGAATCTCTACTCTTATAGTTAAACCATCATGTCAGCCTCAAACCTTCTAGCTCGCATCGTTAAAACCAATCCATTGACTGATAATAATTACAAAGACTGGCTCAGAAATCTCAAGATTATCTTGACCTCAGAAAAGTTAAGCCATGTTCTCGATCAAGATCCCGTTGTGTTACCAAACCATCCTACTGCTGAGTAGAGAGCTGCTTTTAAAAAGTAGACAGATAAAGATAGTTGGATCAAGTGTTATGTGCTGGCATCCACGTCAAACGAGTTGCAAAGCCAGCACAAGTATATACCCACTACCCGAGCTATGATCACTCACCTGCAAGAGTTGTATGGTGAGCAAAGCCATACTGCATGCTTCAAAGTATCCAAAACACTATTTAATCTGAAGATGCATGATAGGCAGTCTGTCCATGAGCACTGTATGATAGTGATCAAGGATATTGAGAAGCTTGGAAAGCTTAGGCTAAAAATACAAAAAGAATTACAGATGAATCTGATCCTTCAATCCCTTACTAGTTCATATAGTCAATTCATTGTGAATTTTCATATGAACAAATTTGACTGCACTATTTTTGAACTAGTCAACATGTTGGTCACTACGGAGGATACCTTGAAGAGTTCAAGAGGCACTGTTCTCACTGTGGAGCGGATTTCTTCTTCTATAAGAAAGTCTATTGGAAGGAAGAAGGTTAAATCTGCAAAGAAGCAAAAGAAAGAGAGCAAGCCGAAGAAGGATGGTCGAAAGATGGCTGAGGCAAAGGAAAAGTATTTCCACTGTCATGTTGAAGGCCACTGGAGGAGGAACTGTCTAAAATACCTGGAGAGCCTGAAGACCAAAAAGGGTGATAAACCTTCCGAAGGTATGCTCGTAATTGAATCTAACCTTACTGTTTCTTCTACTTCTAGTTGCATATTGGACTCTGGCTCGAGTGCACATATATATACCTCAATGCAGGGTCTGATAGAAAGTAGAAGGTTGATGAAAGGTGACATGATCCTTCGAGTCGGCAATGGAGCAAAAGTTGCTGCAGAGGCCGTTGGCTTGTTGGAAATTATATCCTAAAGCCAATCGTTCAACGATTGTGCTAATTATAAATGTATATAAATTGATAAATAATAAAAATTATTTGATATTTTTTATCACAAAGATACATCTTCTAATGAACTCCTATGTTGTGATGAAGTCCTTAGGACTATTTTGATTGATAAAGGAGGATTTATTGCATAGTCTTTAAACTGGTTCGTGACCAAATGATATGCTATTACTAGGATGATAGTGATATCAAGTGTAGGTCATTGTGTGCCATATGCATTGGTTGTCTTTGTAACCAAATTGTATGGAGATACTGGTATGGCATGCAGGTGAGATATAGGGGTACATCGTCACTGAACGTGACCAATTGTGGAGTACTCTGCTGTCAAAAATAGCCCACGAAGGGTATGGGTATAAGTGTCCCTCCGATCTGAGATCACCACGGTGACTTGCAAGCAACTCATTGTACTTTAGTGTCGGACTAACTGAGTTTTTAATTCAATGATGAAAGATTTTTGGGTACAGTCAAGTACTTATCAAATTGGTGCTTGAGTCAAGATGGGATTGACCCCTCCAAATTAGTAGGAGATATGCATTAGTATATTTCAATTTAGCAAAATCTGGACCCAGATAATCCATGTGATGAATTTGAAAAAGATAAAAATATAATGTGGATGACTTATCTAGGATTGACAGTTAAATTTTAGGTCATCCTCGAGCATTAGTGTCAAAGGGATAAATTATACAGTAACCATACGCCAATAGATTTTTGAATGTTGCTTCGCCGTCATTCGACCTATCCGGATGTCGGGTCATCATTGCTAGATGGTTACATTGATTGGTTTAGAAAGATGTTCCTATGCTACTGGCTTAGGTTCGAACCTATGGAGTCACACTCAAAAGAAGATTCTGACTAATCATGTGGCTGACCAACGATTGAGAATCGTTCAAGAAAAATTATCAATTCGATTGATGATTAACCTTATGTAAAAGTTATAATAAATTAATTCACCAAGTATTAGTAAATTAATAGAGAATTAATTAGCAATTAGATTATTGATTAGCTCAATTTGATTGAGCAAAGAGGATTAAATAAAATCTAATTGAATTGGATGCAATTAGGTTTGATCCGATTAGGTTATAAGATGATCTAATTGCTAAGGGAGAATTATCCCTGATTTGATCAGGACTTTGGTTCAATAAATTTTTAATTTGATTAAGATTTGATTAAATATTTATAAATCTAATTAGATTGAGTTTTATATATTTTATTTGGACTAAACTAGATGTGATTTGGTTTGGATTCAAATAAGAAAATTTAGAGTCCTTATTGGAATAGGACTCTTCTCCCTGTGCCAATCTAATTTGCACGTCATATATCTTCACACACAAAATTATTTTGTATGAGATTTTTTTACACCAAAGAGTCTTTTCCCTCATCTATCTCACATCCAAATTTGATTTGATTTTGATAAAAGAAAGATTCTGAAATTAGATTTTAAAATATTCTTTATCAAGAGAATCTATTCTCATCCAAATCAATCTCTCCACACCAATAAATTTTTTTCTCCTTATATGTGTGATATTTTGAAGAGATTTTTTGTGGAAGATTAGTGGAGAACTAATTTATCATAAAAAAATATGGAAAGAGGCATCCCATATTTTTTTGATGTATTTTGGGATGTGAAATTATGAAAGGAGGCGGAATCTTGTAAGAGTCTAAGATCACTAGGACTCTTCACCCCACCTCTTTACATGCCTATAAAAAGAGTTTTTATGGTTTTTTTTATGTGTGCAAGATTTTAGAAGAGAGTTCTTCATGTGATAGAATTTTGGGCATGGTTCATGGTGTGAAAAATAGAGAGGAGGATCCTTTCTCTTGGGGCATGCACAAAAATCTAAATTTCAGATTTTTGGTTCTAAGAGTTTGGGAGGAGGAAATAAATTAAAAAAAATTTATTTTCTTCTTCATCTTTCTTTCACCTCTTCATCTTCTTGAAAAATTCATCTTAAATCTCTGGAAAGATTTTAGAAATTTGAAGAAAAGATTCATAACAGCCAAGAAGAAGGTCTTCATGCGAGCTAGCACTTTCGAGAAGATCGATTAGATCAGGACTTTGAGTGGATTTTTCGTAAAGATCGGACGCGTGTGTGGCTGTAAGAAACCAGCAAGGATCCTCTCGATTATATCTCTCAGTAGCGGAGATCGTCAGCTCGTGATCAGGTATGGAGTTCTGAACTCAGATCTAGCACTCTCGAGAAGATCGATCAGATCAGGGCTTTGAGTGGATTTTTTGTAGAGACTGAATGCGTGTGTGACTATAAGAAATCAGCAAGGATCCTCTCTACCATATCTCTCAGTAGCGGAGATCGTCGACCCATGATCAGGTATGGAGTTCTGAACTTAGATTAGAAGTAGATGTGATCTACTGCTTATATGCATGCATGCTGATTTTATCTTCAGATTATTTCAGACTTTATATACAAAATAATATATTATAGATCTTACAGTAGGTTGATTTGATGATTAGATCATATGTATGTTAGATTAATTTGATTAATCTAGTTATCTTTCACTGTAATTTTTTTCAAAAAGTTTCGAAATACATGCGTGAAATTACCTACGCATCCCAACAATGGAATCAGAGCCTAGGTTCGTTATGACATAATTTATGTGCATGTTGAATCTGAATTTTAATTTTATTTAGATTTGATATGTGATATTTTAATTTAAATTTAATTAATGATGGATCGCATAAATTGAAATAAGGTTGTCCTGCTGTAGGGTTTACCCCTTACAGTGAAAAGGTTATCTTAGTTTGTGCTGATCGTTGATAAAATCTGATTTTATATCATGCATGTGATATTTATGATTTGATTTTGATGTGATCTAAGATTGTAATCAGATTTGATGTAATTTAGATTAGATCTAAATTCAAACATATATGATATGTGATTAGATTAGATGATCCGATTAGCAAGTACTTAGATTGGATTCATCACCAGGCCATCCGATCATAGGAGCAAGAAGGGTTTAAAGACCCTCTCTTCCTATTCGATGGACTGCTTTTATAACGTGTAGGGGTACCATGTGATTAGATCCCATGAAGAAAAACATGAAAGGAAGAACTTATTTTTCTATAAAATTCTAGATCTTGAAACCCTAGGTTTGTTGTGATATAAAGTTGTACGAAAAATAAGACATTTAATTTATATGATCAAAATTATTTTAATCATGATAAAATAAAATCTTGAATCATAAAAATTTTAGATATGATCTAAAAGTATTATGATTGATTTTATTTTAGAATTATACAATATTTTTCAGATCTGAAACTCCTTGAATCGTGCTTATAAAATTATTGAGCTAACTTAGTTTTGAACTGAGTTGACCCAGTCTCTTTGTGTAGCTAGCTCAATGTTGACTGAGTCGATCTAATTTCAGAATAAAAAATTTTTACATAATATTTATTATAAATTATTTATAAAATAAAAAGTTGAAATTATTTCAAACCATAATTCAAACCCATGTTGATGTTGAACTTAATTAAGAATTAAGGGTAGAATCGATTAGATCTAAAATTATGAATTAAAGATCTAATATCATTCGCATAAAATATGAGGGCATGGGTTAGCTCAAATCAGGTCTTCTTAATTGGATTAGGTCTAAGGTTAGAATTAAAGAGTTAATAGACTAACTAGAGAAATTGATTAAATCCAACCAACTATTGAATTAGATTAAATCAGGATTTCTCTAGAATCAATACAATAGTTGTAGATGGTCAAATCTATATCTTTGATTAGATCAAATAGACTTTGATTGTGGCTCAGTGGTTGAATCTGAATCATTAGGTTGGTCAAATCAAAATTAATTAACCAATTGGTGTCTAAGATAAGTTTGGCATTTCGACCGATAATTTTTAATTGAGAGCAGCTTATCTAGCCATTTCGATGGTGTCTAAGACAAGCTTAGTAGACCTTCCCACCAATTTTACTTACCTGACCAATTTGATGAATTATGTCTTGATTAGATCGCTAAGTGATTCGAGTTGACTCATGCCATTAAGGTTGATCAGTGTGATTGATCTAGGTATCATTTTAACTAGTATAACCCTAATCCAATTCAATGATTTAGTAAAGTCAGTGGGAGAATTGTGGTTTATTGATTGATCTTTTCTCATCTCTTTTCTAAATTGATTAAATTCTCTAAATTATTAGGTCCATAAAATGAGCTAGTTATAGGGATAACTAGATCATAGCCTTCCGTTAAGGTGAATGATAATGGGTCTATTATTTTTGATTGACATTGCAGACGCCATCCGTCTGGTATTCTCTCTGAATGATGGAATTATCTTTCATCATATGATGATTCTATTATACTATTTGATGATGGTTGGATTGACCGAGCCATCCTCAGGTCTGATCATTCATTAGTTAAAAATACTGAGTAAGTTCATGTTAATGGTTTGACCTAACCGAAACTTTCAGTGGAGGCCCATCGCCTACTAAAATAAAATTTGGGATAAAATTAATTACTAAAAATTATTTAAAATAATAATTGATTGAAAACCTATCTATAGATGTATATGGATTGACCGAGCCATCTTCGGGCTTGTATGCAGTCTGTGTGGATTCTAGTACCCGCTAAAGAATTAAGGTAATTCCTCGGATTGGAGATAGAGGCTACCAATTTGACTAAAATAGTGGAAGAACCTTTAGCCTAAAGTCCAAGTCTTTAGGCTCAATCAATTCATAAACATAGAGATCTTGTATTTTTCTTTCAGTCATGGCTAGATGTGCATTACTCCATTCACTATTTGACAGTGACTGATTTATAGGATCCAACTTCGATAATTGATATCGAAAGTTATGAATAGTTCTAGAGTACGAATAGATCCTACATATGATTATAGATCCAGCATCTGAAGTTTTCACATCCAATCCATGTGATGTGATCAAAGATACTTATCAGAAGTGGCCAAATGATCATATTACTGTTTGGTATTATTGAGAGCAGCAAAGAACATAAATTTAGTTACAAATTCGATGATGCTCAGTGAAAAATTTTTTTTTAAATATTGAAGGAGTTCTTTTGTACCTCTGAAGATGTGTCTTCAGTGTGGCAATAATTTTTTAAGAAAAAAAAAAGGTGCAAAAAGTCGTGCTTGGGCTAATGAGTCCGAATTGATAAAAGAGTCTAAGATTAACCTAGTCTGACAGAGTCTCTTGATCTGAACAGGCTAAAGAAGAGAAATCAGCAAAGAGTTGCTAGACAAGGTACTTATATGATAACATCTTGTGATTTCTCTATCTGTGATACTACTACTTAGATATTGAATATCAAAAGTCCATGCAAATTGTTGCAACGACTTCAGGTTAGTAGAAAATTTAAAAACAACAAGAGGTTCCTAAATATTGAAGTTGAAAGTTATGTTCTAATTCTGATTTTAAGAATCGTCGAGTTTATTTTTAATTCTAATAATGTCATTTTAGTGATTGTCACTATTGTCTAGTGATTTTATGATATCATTATGAATGATGGCAAAATCATATGGACAACTAAGAAATGATATTTATGAATAGTCACAATCTACTAGTGTAATATACACAACAAATAAACTCTAGAATAGATAATTTCATGGAAGTCTACCTTTGGCAGTTTAGGCTCGATCATTAAATAAGAATAGGATTAACAGGATAATTCTCGAAGTCAATGATTGTGAATTATTGCCAACCTATCAATTCTATCTTCTTAGTAAGATGACCAAGTCACTTTTTGCTGAAAAAGATGAATGAGCCAATGAAGTTCTGAGTCTGATACATACTGATATATTGGATCTACGAACATATTTATCATAAATTTAAATTATTTAAAATATTTAAATAATTTTATAATAAGATAGAGAAATAAATTGGGAAGAGTATTGAAACTCTTCGATCAGATCAAAGTGAAGAATGCCCTTTCGATGAGTTTTTTTGACATATCTAGAAGATAATAAGATTTTCTCTTATTAGAATCAATTTTGTTGGACATAGTTCGATTCATGATGGAGTTTACAAATCTTTCAGTCTCCATTTAAGGTTATGCTCTTAAGACTACTTGTTATGTTCTGAACTGAATTTCGAATTAATCAGTTGCAAAGACTCCATATGAGATATGGACTAGGCATAAGCCGATACTTTCTTACTTTGGGATTTAAGAGTATTTAGTTTATGTCGAGCATTACAGATCAATTAGCTTGGATTCTGATTCTATATATATTATTTTGTAGGATACCCCAAAGAATCTAGGGGATATAACTTCTACAATGCTAAAGAATAAAAGTTGTTCGGCATTCTTTTTGGAAAAAGAGTACCTTGATGATGATACTGATGTCTTTAATGTAGAACTTATGAAGTTCGACAAGTAAAAGAACCGACACAATCTGGTGAACCCATAAAATCAGATTTGATCAGATTAAACTCGAAACCCATTGTAGAGGCACCATTAAGAAGATCTGGTAGAATACCACGTCCGTCGGATAGATACTTCGGTATCTAGTTTTGGGACGTGATCCTGTTGAACTCGATAAGAACAATAAAGATTTGATCATCTACATGGATGCCATGCAGAGGTTCGACTCTGATTAATGGCTTGGAGCCATAGGTTTGAAATAGAGTCCATGAAGGTCAACGGTGTATGGACACTCATTGATCCACTTGAAGGAGTAAAACCTATAGAGTGTAAGTGGATCTCCAATAGGATTAGAGTAGCATAGACGAGAAAATGGAGACTTACAAAGCTCGTTTAGTTGCCTAAGAATATTATCAACATTATGGTATTGACCATAACGAGATATTTTCTCTTGTGGCAATGCTAAATATTTTGAAGTTAGAACATGCATTTTGATAAGTGATCAAGATGCATAGCTTCATTGAGAACGAAGAAGAACCATGCAAATATAAATGAGTTAATAGTTCTATGAGTGTATTTCTTATCTTGTATGTGAATGAAATTCTCTTAATCGAGAATGATATTTCTTACATTATAGAGAATAAATATTTTGTTATTATCATAGTTCTCCATAAAAGACTTAAGAAAAGTATTTCTCATCCTAGAGATGAAAATCTATAGAGATAGATCTAAGAAGCTACTTGGATTTTCTCAGTCCAACATACATAGGATGTTTATGAGTAGAATTTATTTTATCATTACACCATGTATGAGACCGGATATGATATTCTCACTAGGGTAGTGAGTGGATACTTGTATGATCTATGTGAGAATCACTAGAAGGTCATCCTTAAGTATTTGAGAAATACTAAGGATTGATGACTCGGTTATGGAGAATCTGACTTAAAACTTGTAGAATCTGACTTCAATTTTTAGTTGGACATAATAATAGCAAGAATATATCAGAATACATCTTTATCTTAAATAATGGAGCAATCTGCTGGAAAGATTTCAAGCAAAAAAATATAGCCAAATTCAAATTGCGAGGCAGAATGCATTGCAGCATTCCATGCTTACAAGAAAGCTATGTGATTGTATAGGTTCACTGGCAAGCTAGGAGTGGCACCTTCTGATAATGGTCCTGCTGTATTATATAGCATCGAAGCCATAGCTCATACCAAAGAGCTGAAGTCTCATTAACTTACTAGGCATTCTGTATCGCTACCACCTTATTCAGAAAAATCTGTTAAGGTGGCATCAATCTTTAGAAGATTGACAGAAAAAAGAACGTGACCAACCCATTTACTAAAGCCTCGATATCTAAGAGTTCTGAGATGATAAATCGAAGATGGGTATGTAATACTATACTGATTGGCTTTAGTCCAAGTGGGAGTTGTTGGAAATTGTATCCTAAAGTCAATCGTTTGACAATTATGCTAATTATAAATGTATATGAATTGATAAATAATAAAAGTTATTTGATATTTTTCATCACAAGGATACATCTTCTAATAAATTTTTATATTGTGATGAAGTTCTTAGGACTACTTTGATCGATAAAGGAGGATTTATCGTGTAGTCCTTAAATTGGTTCGCGACCAAATGATACACTATTACTAGGATGATAGCGATATCAAGTATAGGTCATTCTGTGCCATATGCATTGGTTGTCCTTGTAACCAAATGGTATAGAGATACTGATATGACATGTAGGTGAGATGTAGGGATATATCATCACTGAACGTGATCAATTGTGGAGCACTCTACTTTCAAGGGTAGCTCACGAAGGGTATGAGTATAAGTGTCCCACCGACCTGAGATCACCATGGTGACTTGCAAGCAACTCACTGTACTTTGATATCAGACTAATTGAGTTTTTAATTCAATGATGGAAGATTTTTAGGTACAATCAAGTACTTGTCAAGTCGGTGCATGAGTCAAGATGGGATTGACCCCTTCAAATTAGTAGGAGATATGCATCAATGTATTTCAATTTAGCAAAATCTGTGCTCGGATAATCCATGTGATAGATTTAAAAAAGATAGAAATATAATGTGGATGACTTATCTAGGATTGATAGTTAAATCCTAGGTCATCCTCGAGCATTAGGGTCAAAAGGATAAATTATATGGTAACCATATGCCAATAGATTCTTGAATGTTGCTTCGCTATCATTCGACTTATTCGGACGTCGGGTCATCATTGCTAGATGGTTACATTGATTAGTTCAGGAAGATGTTCCTATGCAATCAGCTTAGGTTCGAACCTATGGGGTCATACTCAAAAGAAATTTCTGACTGATCATGTGGCTGATCAACGATTGAGAATCGTTCAAGGGCAATCGTCAATTCGATTGATGAATAACCTTATGTAAAAGTTATAATAAATTAATTCATCAAGTGTTAGTAAATTAATAAAAAATTAATTAGCAATTAGATTATTGATTAGCTCAATTTGATTGAGCAAAGAGAATTAAATAAAATCTAATTAAATTGGATTCAATTAGGTTTGATCCGATTAGGTTATGAGATGATCTATTTGCTAAGAGAGAATTATCTCTGATTTGATCAGAACTTTGATTCAATCAATTTTTAATTTGATTAAAATTTGATAAAAATTTATGAACTTAATTAGATTGGATTTCATATATTTTATTTGGGCTAAATCAGATGTGATTTGGTTTGGATTCAAATAAAAAAACTTAGAGTCCTTATTGGAATAGGACTCTTCTCACTGTGCCAACCCAGTTTGCATGTCATATATCTCCACACACAAATTTATTTTGTCTGAAATTTTTTCACACCAAAGATTCTTTTCTCTTATCTATCTCACATCCAAATCTGATTTTTTTTTGATAAAAAAAAATTTTGAAATTAGATTTCAAAATATTCTTTATCAGGAGAATCTGTTCTCATCCAGATCAACCTATCCACACCAATAAAATTTTTTCTCCTAATATGTATGATATTTTAAGGAGATTTTTTATGGAAGATCAGTTTGGAGAACTAATTTACCATAAAAAATATATGAAAAGAGGCATCCCATATTTTTTTGGTATATTTTGGGATGTGAAATCATGAAGGGAGGCAGAATCTTGTAAGAGTCCAGGATCACTAGGACTTTTCACCCTACCTCTTTACATGCCTATAAAATAGACTTTTATGGTTTCTTTTGTGTATGCAAGATACTAAAAGAGAGCTCTTCATGTGGTAGAATTTTGGGCATAGTTCATGATGTAAAAAATGGAGAGGAGGATCCTCTCTCTTGGGGTGTGCGCAAAAATCTAAATTTTAGATTTTTGGTTCTAAGAGTTTGGGAGGAGAAAATAAATTAGAAAAAAATTATTTTTTTCTTTATCTTTCTTTTACCTCTTCATCTCCTCCAAAAGTTTATCTTCAACCTTTGAAAAAATTTCAGAGATTTGAAGAAAGGATCCAGATCAGCCAAGAAGAAGGTCTTTGCATGAGCTAGCACCCCCGAGAAGACCGATCAGATCAGAGCTTTGAGTGAATTTTCTATAGAGGCCAGTCGCATGTGTGGCTGTAAGCAATCAGCAAGGATCCTCTGCACCATATCTCTCAGTAGCAGAGATCGTCGACCCATGATCAGGTATGAAGTTTTGAACTTAGATTAGAAGTAGATGTGATCTACTGCTCATATGCATGCATGCTGATTTTATCTTCAGATTAGTTCAGATTTTATATGCAACATAACATGTCATAGATTCTAGAGTAGGTTGATTTGATGATTAGATCATATGCATGTTAGATTAATTTGATTAATCTAGTTATCTTTCACTATAATTTTTTCAAAAAAAATTCAAAATACATGCATGAAATCGCTTACGCATCCCAACAGTTGGCACTTATCCTCTTCAATTGTCGTCTGATGTTGGATTAGATTTGAATGACTGTTATTATGTTTCTGTAGCTAGTCAAAATTTAAATTTTGTGTCTGTGCTAGCACAAGAAGGTTTTGAAATTTATTTCAATAAAGACTTTTATTCTATTTATTTATAAAATAAATTAGTTGCACGAAATCTTTTAATTGACAGTTTTTATCACTTGTATGTTGATACGAATGTGAATCTAAATGAGTAAATAGTGAGTGCCATAGGCCAAAAGAGATCCACAGATGAAATTAACTAGAAGTATTTGTGGCACCGTAGACTAGGCCATATTGGAGAGGACAAGATAAACAGACTGGAGAAGGATGGGATCCTTAGCTCTCTTAACCCAAAGCCGTATCCAGCTTGTGAATCCTGTCTTCGAGGAAAGATGACCAAGTTGCCCTTGGTAGGACATGGAGAAAGGGCCACAGAGCTACTTACCCTGGTACACACTGATGTATGTGGACAATTTGATGTATAGGCTAGAGATGATTATAGCTACTTCATTACCTTTATCGTTGACCTGTCTAGGTATAGATATGTGTATCTCATGAAATACAAGTCTGAAGCTTTTGAAAAATTTAAAAAATTCAGGCATGAAGTAGAAAAGTAGACAGGCAAACCCATTAAGATTCTTCGATCTGATCGAAGAAGTGAATATCTTAATTGAAAATTTTTAAGATATCTTAAGGACAATAGCATAGTCTCTCAGTGGATCCCTCTTGGAACACCTCTGTTGCCCAGCTATGCAACCCAAGAGGGGGGGTGAATTGGGTTTCTAAAAATTTTAAGCCCAACAAATAACTTATGAAGAACAAAACAATGGCTTTAAATCAATATTAATTACCTAAAGTAGTATTGCAAGGATATAATAAAGAAATAAGATAAAGCGATAAAGCACACCACAAACACAAGGATTTATAGTGGTTCGGTGCTAACCTTGCACCTACATCCACTCCCCAAGATCCCACTTGGAAATTTCAATCCACTATCCTTTGTATTCAACCCGAATACAAAACGTCGGAAACTCCGACACTAGCTATCCCAAGCTAGAATACAAGACGTCGGAAACTCCGACCCTAGCTATCCCAAGCTAGAACACTTGTTTCCCGGGTACAAGCAAACCCAAAACACTCCGATTTCAGGTTCGGATCAACCTTTCCTTGTTTTGGAAATCTTCCAAAAATAAGAGCAAAAACTCACAAAGAGTAAGAATATTTAGAGCACAGATGAATACAATAACAGCTCCTTAAATGAGCAAATATAACAATAAAAGCTTTACTCAAATGAAGAACCCCTTTTTCAGATTTTCTCAAGATGAATGAACGGTTGAACGCTTGAGAAGAGGTTGATTGTTGATTGAAGATCTCTTGAAAGCTTTGAACGATCTCTAGATCAAGGTTGAAACGATAGGCGTGAAGAATTCTCTCCTTGAAAGATCTTCCTTTTCTCTTTCACAATCTCTCTGGTATATTGTGGATCCTCTCTCTTTTTCTCTATGGATATTTCGTTGATCTCAGGCTTTTTCTTGCAAATTTCGGATCCTCTCTTCTGTTCTTCTCTTTTTCTTCTCTTTCTCTTCGCATTTGATTTCACGTTTGATCCGCTATTTAATCTGCAATTTCTTTCATCATTTAAAGCATTTTGTAGCATTAGAAGCAAGAGAAAACAATTTAGGCAGATAAAGAGCCGTTAGAGGATTTTTAGGAAGCATAAATGGCAATTAAAATGGACAAAAAAATAGCCGTTGCTGACATTTCCCGTCGCAGGGGTCGACTCATGAGTCGACTCATGCTTCAGGGGTTGACTCATGAGTCGACCTCTGTTGCAAAAACCAGAGAATACTTTTCTGAAATTTCTTGGCTCAAATTAGCAGGGGTCGACTCATGAGTCGACTCATGCCTTGTGGGTCGACTCATGAGTCGACTCACAGGTCGTGCCAAGCCAGAAAACTAGCGTGCCAAGGAGAATTTTTGCGTGCCAATCAGCTCACAGTGCCATGAGTTGACTCATGAGTCGACTCATGCACTTCAAACCTTCATAACTTCAAAAATATAAGTCTAAACACAATGAAATTTTCACCAATAGATTTCAAATCATTTATTCTACCAAATGGTACTATCAAATCAGGATTTTAGTGAAATTACGATTTTGCCCTTGAAGAGCATAAGGACTTTTTCATTTTAAAATATTGTATCCCTTCAATCTGCTTTGTAATCATCAAAATCAATCTAGGAGCAACAACCTCAGCTCAACGAGGTATCCGAAAAGAGAAACAGGATCCTATTGGATATGGTCAGGTCCATGATGAGCTTCACTGATCTACCCTTATTTCTTTGGAGACATGCCTTATTAACTTCCATTTACTTGTTGAATAGGGTTCCTTCAAAGTCCGTTCCTATCACACCATATGAGATATGATTCAGTAAAAAACTGAGTCTGGATTATCTTAAGACTTGGGGATGTCTAGCCTATGTCAAGAGACAGATGACAGAAAAATTAGAGAATAGATTTATTATAGCTCACTTTATAGGGTACCCAAAAGAATTCATGGGATACTACTTCTATTTTTTAAAAGACCACAATGTGATTGTGAGTCAAAATATCGTGTTGCTAGAAAAATAGTTTATCCAAGATGACAGCAGTGGGAGGTTAGTGAAACTCAAAGAGAAGGTCTCTGAAGAGTTTAGAGCTATAGATCCTCAGGAACACATAGTCCATGAGCTAGTGGTTGATATTTCTTAAGGTACATGGGTATGCTTACGGAGGAGTAAAGAAAATATTTCTTATGAGAGATAGGGGTTATGGTGATGATCCCAATACCTTTGATGAGGCGATATCTAACATCGATTCTGAAAAATGGTTAGATGCTATGAAGTCAGAAATTGACTCGATGCACTCGAACCAAGTCTAGACTTTAGTGGATCCACCTGAGGGTATTGTACCTATTGGATGTAAATAGATCTACAAAAGGAAGATAGGTACCGATGGTAAGGTAGAGACGTATAAAGCTGGATTTATGGCTAAAGATTATAGTCAGCGTGAGGGTATTGACTATCAAAAAACTTTCTTATCTGTAGTCATGCTGAAATCCATCCGCACTTTGCTTGCTATTGCAACTTATTATGATTATGAAATCTGACAGATGGATGTGAAAACTGTCTTTCTGAATGGATATCTTGAGGAAGATATCTATATAGAGAAGCCTATGGGTTTTATATCCGATGATGGTGATCATAGAGTCTGCAAGCTGCAAAGGTCCATATACGGATTAAAGCAGGCTTCTCGGAGTTGAAACCATCATTTTGATGAGGCAATCAAATCGTTTGATTTCATCAAAAATAAAGAGAAACCTTGTGTATACAAGAGAGTCAGTGGGAGTGCAATCATCTTTCTCATACTGACATGGATGATATTCTCCTCGTTGGAAATGATATTCCCATGCTGACCATGATCAAAAGATGGTTGTCCAAAGAATTCTCTATGAAAGATCTAGAAGAAGCATCCTATATTCTCAAAATAAAAGTCTATAGGGATAGACTTAAACGGATGCTTGGTCTGTCACAAAAGCTGTACATAGAGAAGGTGCTGAAGAGGTTCAGCATGAAAAACTCCAAGAGAGATCTCTTATCTCTTAAGCATGGTATTAGTCTCTCCAAGATGATGTGTTTGACCACATCTGAGGAGATACAGTGCATGAGTAGAATTTCTTATGTCTCGACTATAGGGAGTTTCATGTATGCCATGCTATGTACTTGATCTGATATTACTTTTACTGTAAGTGTCACAAGCAGATATCAATCGAATCTAGGCAAGAAGCACTGGATAGCTATGAAGAATATTCTTAAGTACTAAATAAAGACTAAGAATTTATTCTTGATCTTTGGAGGAGATTTTGAGTTGCAAGTTGAGGGTGTATTCTTATTTGATATATTAGAAGAGTTCTGAATATATGACCAATGGAGGCTGAATATGCTGTAGATGCATAGGATAAATTTTGACTCTAATATTAGTTGTAAAACTGGATGTCATATCATGATACAGTACTGCAAAGACAATGGCACCATAGCCCTTACTAAAAAGCCCAAAGTCTCACCAGAAGTCCAAATACATAGAGCAGTAGTATACGTGACTACCTCATGTCGAGGTACGAAGGTAGACTCCATGGACAACGTGGCAGACCCACTGACTAAGTAGTTGAGCAATTGAAAATGAAAGTTCACCTTGAGAAAATGGGACTTAGATTTGCAGTCAATTGACTTTAGTCCAAGTGGAAGATTGTTAGATGTATGTCCTAGAAGTCAATATGCCTGACACATTATAATAAATTTAGGACATAATTTTGTACTTAATATATTGATATGATCAATAAAAAGATAATTTTTTTTTCATTCAAGTATGATGTGTCCTTGAATCATCCATGAAATTAGCTTCGATACATGTTCTCAAAATATTGAGAATTTGATACGTATTTGATTCCTAAATACTTCTGATCATAGGATCATCATGAGGATGATGATGGATCCAGACAGACTGGCACATAAATCGCTTTCTTCGAAAAAGATGGATCTCTAGTCTACAGTGTAGAGACACAGGATGATAAGTGCAGGTGGCTGTTAGAGAACAACTAGCACTGAGCGTGATCATATGAGAGATCACTTGCATTTTTATTCAATCGTCAGTGATTGTCTTGATGCTATAGTTATGTGACTGATCTTTTGAATTGAAATGGTACTGCTACTCGTAGTGAAGCTGTTAGAGTTTGATTGACACATAAACATGGATTTCAATGAGCCCTTGTAGTGGATATTGGCAACAGTTGGTCCATTGTAGGAGTAGGGTGTGTATCAAAATAGAATCTATCGATCTTGATAGAGACAAGTAGTCCTATGAAATTTGAGAGTCTAAGTCTAAGAGTTTGTGGCCACAGCAGTGTGATTGATGGAAAAGAATTTTTATAGAAGTCACAACTGGACTTGAGCTAATCAATCTATCATATGACTAATGTTGAGGTTTGACGATTTATCCATGACCTGCCATCTAGTCGAAACTCACAATAGAGGGGCTAAATCATACGTTAACTACACCTAGAGGTTCATTTCAGTTCTACTGGGTTGTTACTACATACTGCTAGGTGTCACTAGTGGATTGTGAGAGCTTACTAGAGTTATTCCGGATCGACAATCTTTGTTGAGTTAGAGTGAAATTATTCCATCTTATTGAAAAGAGTTTCAATGATATGATGATAGAGATCATTGTATGTCTTACTATCAGATAGAATTGAATCTGTGAGATCACACAATAAAGAGATTAGGCTTGGAATAAGTAATTAAGCTTATGAAGTGTCAATTGGGTTTAGAAAAATCTATTGGGTTCATGACAACCTTGCTAGCACATAGTTGGACCCAATTCTTCTTTCTGTTGGTATTACTTATTTGATAAATTAATTCTAACTTAATTACCTACTAATAACCTACATAAATAAGATTCATGAGACTCTAATTATTTGGTGTCTAAGGTTATGGATCACATAAATTAAGGGTGCAAGTTCCTTATGAATCTCTTTGATAGTTATTATGGGACGTCACTTTGATTTGATCAATTTGGATATGTCCATTAATTAGAGGGCCTTTGATTTTCATATGGAGTGTCTCTTGGGTGCAAAAGAGGGTGTGTAATTATGAGTGCAAGGGCTCCAATAGTTAGCGCCTAATGGACTTCCTAATGTAAGTTGGATAATTTAAGTTAATAGGAATCCTAATGCAAGTAGGACTTGTATTATATGATTGAATAAGATTCAATCTTTATGTCTATTTAAAAGGATCTCTCCTAAGGTCCCTAGAGCATCAAAACCAGCAGTTCCTCACATCCAAAGGCTCTCCCAACGTCCTCTCTTCCTCTCCCTTTCTCTTCTCTTGGGTGTTCTATACACCCCTTCCTTGAGACGCGCATCCCAAGGAGTTCTATGCCCAAAGAAGTTTGGATGCCTCTTTCTTGCTAGTTTCTAGCATCAGGTAGTAGCGCATAGCAAGGAGAAACTCTAGAGAAGAGGAGAAGAAGAAGATCAAGAAGAAAAATCAAGTATTGATCGTGATCCAGGCTTCGTTCAGATTCAGCAGGCTGAATCTTGAAGAATCAAAATTTAGATTATAGAGAACTGTTCCAAACTGATCTCGAGTGGATTTTCATTGAGGTCGGATACTTGTGCGACTAACAGAGAACCTCGTCTCTTCCAGATCCAGTTTTGAAGAAAGAGATTGCGAAACAGGTATGTGATTTGATCACAATCTGAATTTCAGTATATATCAATTTCAGTATATGAAATAGATCCATATGGTTTTATATTTTTATGTATGCAAAATTTAGATTACAAAGTATTTTAATCTTATTCTTTACTGTAGTATTTAAAAAATAAAAATTTTAAAATACATATGCATGCACCATATCTAGAATTCCAACAGTTAGATTTTCAGTTATATTTCAAAAAATTTGAAGAAAATTTCAAATTCAATATTTAATTTGAACTTAATTTTTAGGGATAATCAAATAAATCAAGTTTATAAGATTGGCACATGAAAGAACTCAATATCATTTTCAGATCTATAAATGAGTTTTAAGGTTGGACTTTGAAATACATTTTTTGGAGTAAAAATGTGTTTCCAATTCAGTTCAACTCCCATTCATTTTCGAGAATGATTATGCAAATCAAATTTATAAGGTTTGGCACATGAAAAAATTCAGCATTATGTTTAGATTTATACATAAGTTTCAAAGTCATTTTAACCCCAATCAATCATCAAAGATGATTTGGCAATCAAATAAAGTAAATCAAATGGAAAATGCATATGAAAGCTCAAATAAGAAAAAGCAACAATACAAAGGTTTAGGAATTTAAGATCAACATTAATTCAACACAAATAATTTGAATTTTCAAGATAAAACATAAAAATTATTTTTTCAAAATGAATTAATATGAAGAACACTACATAAATGCTCAAATATATCCACAAGATCAAAATAAGCATAATGCTAAAATTCATAAAAAAAGTTTTTCTTTAAGATTAGTAATGATTTTCTTTATTACGTTTCAAAATTATTTCTCATCTTATTTTTCATAATTAATGTTGGATAAATTTAAATTTCAACTATATTTCTCCCGCTTTAAATTAAGCATATTAAAATTCAAATTAACATTTTCTTCTCCTTTTTCTTTCAAAATTTGCAAACTTGTGTTTTACAATTTTTGTTACTCTCCCTTAGTTTTATAAATTAAGGCATTTTCAATCAATTAACTTTTTGAAGATCATTGTTTTGTTTTCTCTCCCTATTATAGGTCAAGATATTTTTAATTAGATAATCTTTTAAGATCAAATTATTTTCTTAAGTATGCTCTCCCTTATTTTGCAGAAATAAATTCTCAAGTTTAGTTATAAAATTATTTTCAGCTTTAAAGATCCAATGATGATAGAGATTTCAAAACTATAGATTTGAATAGATGATTCATAGGAAAGCACAAAATATGTTTAAGTTTGTAAAGATTGTTTCTTTCTTCCTTGAAGAGTTATTAACCTCTTTGAATTTAGAAAAAGATATAAAGTTTTAAATTTATCTCAAATGATATCATGTCAAAAATATATCAATGCAAAATATATTTGAGATAAATATTCATTTCTTTTATCAAAAATAATAAAATAAAGTTCAAGACAAGAATGATACCATTGATATCAAGTGAGAATTTTCTTAAGAAGAATCTTCTTGATACCAATTACGAAAATAATCTTCTTTTAATAGAATCAAGTAATAGCTTGCTCAAAGATTTTTCTTTATACCACTTGATTTGAAATTCAAATAATTTTGAGAATGTTAAAAGATGATAAATCATTTTGAATTGATATCAACAAATCATTCAAGGCAAAGTATAAACTGATTTTCTGTTATTCTTTAAAAGATCATTTCATCTTTTTCATAAGAGATATTAAGCAATTAGGATTAGAAAATGTATTAACTTCTTTGATTTGTCTCAAATAATATCTTATCAAGAATATAGACTTTTCAAAAATAGATTTGAGACAAAGCTATTCTTTTCTTTTTGTCAAAAAAAATAAAGCACTGAAATATAAGACAGAAAGTAACCTATCTGTAACAATTAAAAAATAATTCTCTTTAAATATTTAGCTTTAAAGGCAAATGACAGCTTCTTTAAAAAATTGGCATGATATCAACTTCAAAAGATTTAAAAAGAGTATTTTTCAAATTCATGTTTCATTATTAATCAATCAAATTACATATGAGTATTCTTAAGAAATTCTTTTGGATAAAAAATGATTGATTATCAAAAATTAATGATCAAAATATTTTGCTTAAAGCTAATTGAATGATCAAAACCATCATTTAACTTCAAAAGTGATATCTTTTACAATGTTTAGATAATATTTTCTTAATTCTTTCATTTTTCTTTAGTTTGATTAATCATCAATATCTTCTCTTAGTTTTATAACATATTTTTAAGCAAACATCATCAACCATACTCAATTTTTCAAAAGAGGTCTGATTTTTATAGATCTGTTAAAATATGATTTCAAGATTTGATCAGTATATTCAAAATGTATGAGGGCTACTCGTAACAAAAATATAAATTACTAAGGATAATAATACCCTAAAAAAGAGAATCCTAGCATCCTAAGATGTGGGTCTAGACTAGCTAATAGGAGAGGGAGGTCTGATTTTGATGGGAGAGGGGTTTGAGAAAAATTTCAGCTTGAAAGAACTGTGAAAAAATGAACAAAGTCTTGAAGCAATTCAATTAAGAAATCCATCCCAGACATAGTGGTTGACTCCTGTTGAATCAAGAATTGACTCTTGAAGCATAGTCGACTCCAGAAAACTAGGAGTCGGCTCCTCACAGAATTATTTCAAACTATTTTCAGTCTCCGAGTCGACTCCACTAAATTTTGAATTGACTCCTTGATATAGAACCGGTTTAAAAGAGTTTCAAATTCAATGAAAGATTAATTTGAAGATTAAATTAGGGATTGAGAAAGTTATTCAAAACAAATTTGAAGGAATTAAGGTTGATCAAATTTGGAGTATAAAAATTAAATTAGGAGAACTCAAATTGGAAACTAGGTAAAGGCTTTATGTGTTTTTGGTTCATCTAGGGGATTGTACAGATCCTTAGGGGCTAGCTTATGATGCAAAACAATATATTAATCACACAATCTTTTATGGATGTCTTATCTTTCAATTATTTAGATCATATAAATTTTAGAAGAATTTTAGTAATTCAAAGTTTTATGAAAAATATCAAAATTTAGCTCAATTTATCATTTTGCAATCAAAGTGATCCATGCATAGCCATTCAAATTTTAAGTTAAGTTTTACAAGTAAGCATAATGTGGGAGACTAATATATTTTGCTGAATTCAAAATATTTAGGCTCACAGGGCATTAGGTAATGCATAAGATAAAAGCCATAGTGATCAACACTCAAGTATTAGATAAATCATTAAACCAAAGAATGTGATCATTTTAAGCACATCATCAAAATCAATCTATTATACTAATTCTACTAAAGCATGAAAAATATTTCAATCAGGCAATCATAATATAAAATCACATAGAATCACTAAAATCAATCAAACAAACATTGATGGTATGATGAGAAAAGTTTAGATTTTACTAATATCATCATCCATCCAATTTTATTTCCAAGGCATCCATCCAAAAAAAAATTTCTTTCTTCATTCTATTGGATCCTTGGTATGCTTACAAAATCATTTCTTGATTTTTGGTACCCTAGCTTTCTTGAGTCTATAGGGGTTAGTGGTCAAGGTTCTTTTTGGAACCCAAATTTGTTTAACCAATGTATGGCCAAATCTTTTCAAGTTACATTCCAAAATTTTGTGGCCAAATTGATTGCATTTAAAGCATTTAATACAATGATTTTTAGATGAAGCTTTTGCAATCAAATTTTTAGAATATTGCTATTTTCTTAGAGGATTAAAATCAATTTTTGTCTTATTGAAAATAGTCTTATTATTATTTATCATTGATTGCAGATTTTGAAAACTAAGAGTAAACCTTTCTGCTGTTGATTTGAAAATCTCAATCTCCTTTCTTAACTTTTTATTTTCTTCTATGAGCTCTTTCTTTTCTTTTTGAAGATTTTTATTTTCTTTTAGGATAGATTTCAGATTTATATTTTTCTCCTTCATTTTAGTATTTTCTTTAGCCAATGATTTTTTAGATTTCAACCTTTCTTTCTTTTCATTAGCTAAGATATTCTTTTCTTTCAAGATATCTTCTTTTTCATTCAATAATTTATTCTTTTCATTTTTCAAAAGAAGATTTGATCTTTTTAGCTCTTTATTTTTCAGTCTCAATTTTTTAAATTTAACTATTAAATCATTGAAGGCTTCATTTAATTCATCATATGTAAAAAGAGAGGAGTTTTAGAATTTTCCTCATCTTCCAAGGTCATGAGGCAAAGATTTACATTTTCCTCCTCATCCAAGCTTGGATTATCACTATCTTCCCATATTCCAAGTAGTGCACTCCTTTTGGTCCTTTTGGAGTGCTTTTTGCCGCTAGTGATTTGTTTCTTCTCTTTATTCTCCTTCTTCTTCAAGCTTTTCTTCATGAGAAATTTTTTAAATTTTCTTGAAAGTAGAGAAAGCTTGGTGAGATCCTTTGCATCTTGAATTATCATTATCTTAGCTTTCCATTTCTTTGACAAAGATCTTAATACCTTGCACATAAGTTCATAGTTAGTATAAGTCTTGCCAAGATCATTCAAAGCATTAATTATTTCAGTAAATTTAAAAATATATTAGAAATAGACTCATATTTTTTTATTTTAAATATTTTATATTTATGAATAAATAAATTAATTTTAGACTCCTTAACTTGGCTTGTTTCCTTATGAGTTATTTTTAACTTTTTTTTAATTTTTTTTATCGATGTGCAAGTGGATATTCTATTGAATTCATATATATCAAGAAAATAATAAACAACATTGATGGCTTTGACATTCAATTGTGCCATCTTCATATCATATTCATCCCAATCTTTTTTTGATTTGAGAATGGATTTGCCATCAACTACAATTATGGGTGTGTGTGATCCTTTAGTTATGACTTTTCACATGTCATAATCTAAAGCTTGTATAAATATATTCATTTTAATTTTTCAAAAAGTATAATTTGTGCCATTGAACAATGGTGGTCTAGAAGTGGATTGGCCTTCAGTGAATGAAACACCATGTGGGATTGCCATGATCTTTTGCTCCTTGACTGCTAGGTCAACAATCAATAACAGAGCATTTGCTTTGATATCACGTATTGTCCAGAGATAGCAACTCAAGAGGAGGAATGAATTGGATTCTTTAAAAAATTTAGCTAAATTGAAACTTAAGACAAGTATGTACTTCAAAATAAACTAACTGAAGTATTTGTGGTGAATATGTAATATGAATAGCATTAGAATCAAGATATATAAATGACTATGTAAGATTTAAACTATACTAAGCTGAAATTAAAGAATGCAAGACAAGTAATAGAATAAGAGAAAGCACAATACAAATACATAAAATTTTTATAGTGATTCGGAGCAACCCGCTCCTACATCCACTCTCTAAGCTTTCCTTAAAAATTATAGTATAATCTTTTCTTGATTATAGTATGTTTGTTTTACCGAACGCACAAATAAATTCAATTAGTTTTAATCCAGATCAATCAATCAAAACTTTTACACCATTAGTTTTTCAAACTCACTAACAATCTAGTTAGTTTTAATCCAGCAGTACCAACCACAATCTTTACAACATCTAATTACGGACTTGGATCGGCCTATCTTCAAATTTTTTTTCTTCTAAAGAAACTTGTAAAAAAATAAAAAATAGTAGAGTTTTTGCACAAAATAGAAAAATAGAAAAAGAACTCTTTATGCCCGAAGAAGAGGTTGAATTTTTGATCTTTGGAAGCTTGATCATTTTTCTTTGAATCTTGAGAGGATGTTGAATATGTTGTTGAAGAATGCTCTTTGAATTTGGTACTTGGTTCCTCTCTTTTTCTTCTCTAAGGATGTATAATAGAGCTCTCAAAGATTTTGTTGATTTTCTCTTTTTAACCATCTTAATCTTACTTTGCCATGGATTCTCCACCTTTTAATAGGCTTGATAATGATTGGATAAGGATTTTGGACCATTGGGAGGCTTGGACTAGCCGTTGGAGTGGAAAAATAGCCGTTAGTGCTGTCCTGTGGCTTGAGTTGACTCGGCTATCTTTGAGTCGACTCCTGTCACCTTCGAGTCAACTCAAAATCCTATCAAATCAGTTGGGCCATAGAATCTGAAAAACAACTTTCTGATCCTGAGAAGGAGTCAACTCGACTTCTACTCGAGTTGACTCGGCCTCCATGCCAGTACTTCTTCTCATGCTAGAGTCGACTCCAATCTTACTGGGATTGACTCCAATTCATCTGAAACTGAAAAATCTTTATTTTAAACCTTCTTTCAATGAATAGATTGGCTCTTTTTGCTCTAGAGTCAACTCTATCAAGTCTAAGACCTGATTTTTTTATTTAAAATCTTTGACTTGATGACTTTTTTGGAGATCTTTTCTTTGAATTATTTCTTCATCTTAAGCACCTGAAAAGACCTACAACTACTCTGAAACACTTGGTTAGAATCGTAATTATTCAAAGTTTGATAATCATCATAATCATGGGGTCAACATAGGGTTTAGAGTTTCGGATTTAAAGTTTTAGGATTTTAGGTTTTAAAGTTTAGGATTTAGGATTTTAGAATTTTTAATTTTGGGTTTAGGATTTTAGATTTTAGGATTTAGGATAGGATTTTAGGGTTTAAGGTTTAGGATTTAAGGTTTTATGGTTTAGCATTTAGGGTTTAGGGTTTTTTAGGATTTTTGGGGTTTAGGATTTAGGATTTTAGGGTTTAGAATTTTAAGTTTGGGATTTAGGATTTAAGATTTTAGGATTTAGGGTTTAGAATTTAGAGTCTAGGATTTTAGACTTTAGGGTTTAGGATTTTAGGATTTATGATTTAAGATTTAGGATCTAGAGTTTTGGATTTAAATTTTAGGTTTTAGGATTTAGGATCCGGGGTCTAGGGTTTAGCATTTAGAATCAAAGATCTAGGGTTTAGGATTTAGGGTCCAGGATTTAGGGTTTAGGGTCTCAGGTTTAGGGTCTAGGGCTTAGGATTTAGGGTCTAGGGTCTAGGGTTTAGGGTCTTTGGTCTATGGTCTATGGTTTGGTGTTAAGAGTCAAGGGTCTAGGATCTAGGGTTTTGGGGGTTTAGGATTTAGGGTCTAGGGTTTAGGGTTTAGGATCTAGGGTCTAGGATCTACGGTTTAGGGTTTGGGTCTAGGGTCTAGGGTTTTTGGTTTAGGGTTTAGGATTTCTAAGGTTTTTAGGATTTAGGGTTTAGAGTGTTTAGAGGTTAGGATCTAGGGGCTAGGATCTATGGTTTAGGGTTTGGGTTTAGGATCTAGGGTCTAGGATCTTCGGTTTAGGATTTAGTGTTTGGGGTCTAGGGTTTTTGATTTAGGGTTTAGGATTTCTAGGGTTTAGTGTTTAGGGGGTTTAGGGGTTAGGGTTTAGGATTTTCAGGGTTTGGAATTTTTAGGGTTTTGGGGCTAGGGTTTAGGATTCAGTAATTAGGGATTTAGGTTTAGGATTTCTTGGAATTAGAATTTAGGGTTTTTGATTTTTTAAGGATTTCAGTGATTTGGGTTTTTATGGTGTAGGGGTTTAGGGTTTAAGGATAGAGTTTTAGGGTTTAGGGTTTAGAGTTTAAGGGTTTAAAGGTTTGGGGTGTAGGGTTTGGGGTTTGGGATGTAGGGTTTAGGATTTGAGGTTTAGGATTTTAGGATTTAGGGTTTAGGGTTTAGGATTTGGGACTTAGAGTTTCGAGTTTAAGGGTTTAGGATTTAGAATTTTAGGGTTTAGGGTTAACGGCTTTGGGGTTTAGGGTTTGGGATTTGGGATTTGGGATTTAAAGTCTAGGGTTTAAAGTTTCAGAATTTTAGGGTTTAGGGTTTGGGGTTGGGGTTTAGGGTTTGTGGTTGGGAATTTAGGGTTTAGGATCTAGAGTTTAGGATTTTAGGGTTTAGGATTTAGGGTTTAGGTTTTAAGATTTGGGATTTAAGGTTTGAGATTTTGGGTTTTAGGTTTCAGATTTAGGATTTAGGGTTTGAGTGTTTAGGTTTTATGGTTTTGGGGGTTTAGGGTTTGGAGATTTGGGGTTTAGGGTCTGGGATTTAGGGTTTTTGGGTTTTACTGTGTGGGGTTTGGGGTTTGGTGTTTCGGATTTGATGTTTGGTGTTTTAGGTTTTGGGATTTAGGGTTTAGGATTTAGGGTTTAGAATTTTAGGGTTTTAGAGTTTTAGGGTTTAAGATTTTAGGGTTTAGGATTTAGAGTTTAGGATTTTAGGATTTAGGATTTTAGGTTGCGTTTGGTAGCTCATAATCTATCCAGATTGTTGGCAATTTAAAGGGGCTCCACAAGATTATCATGTTTGATATGCTTTTTGGATTGGTAATCCAAATTATCAGGTAATCCAGATTGCCTCCTATAAGATAATCTGGATTACTAAGGGGAGGGGTGGCTATCTAGACAATATAAAGTTTGGATGAAATTGCTCTCCTCAAACAAACGTAATCTAAACCCCTCTTCATCCTCCCGCTCGTCGTTCTCCTCGTCCCCCTCTTTGCCGAACCATCCATTGTCGCATGGATGGTCGTCGGGGCCTGAGGGGAGGGGAGGGGGTGGTGGTCTCACGGAGTCAGGGGCAAATAGCGGGTGCAGAGCGGATGGCGGCAGTGGCTGCGGTGCGGACGGCCGCGGCAGTGGCTGCGGTGCGGACGGCCGCGGCAGAGGAGCAGAATGGGCGCAAACAGCTAGGAGGGAGGGGAGGGAGGTGGTGGTCTTGCGGACGGCGGTGGGTGTGGGGCGGATGGCCACAACAGAGGGATGAAACAGACGCGAATGGCCATGGGGGAGGGGAGGGAGGGTGGTGGTCTTGCAAAGCTGGAGGCGGACGGTGGGGGCGGAGCGGATGGCGACGGGTGCGGCACAGACAGTCACAGCAGAGTATGATAGAGGGGTGAAACGGGTGCAGACGGCCATGGTAGAGGACAACATTGGGATGGAGCCGTGAGTGGTGTGCTGGAGGGGGATGGGTGTGGCGTCGGTAGTTGAAGATCGATCGGGATGGTTACATGGCTGCTCCCTCCCATAAAAATGCTAAAAATCAATTTTGATGTATCAATTACTACTATAGAGTCAGCAGCAGGATATGTCATTAGAGGCCATGATGGTGTACTAATTAGCGCCAGTGGAAAACCCTTCCTACATTGGTCAGTACCATTTGCAGAATTAATTGCTGTCTGGTTGGGAGTCAAGACAGCTGTATGGAATTAAAAGCCCAACAAGTATGGCTTGAGGGAGATTTTAACATGGTGATATCTTGGATCTGTTCAAACATGCACACAAATAGGATTAAAGATCAACCAATCTTTAAAGACAATATGGCATGGAAGAGAATATCTCAAGTCTTTATTGTTAAACATATTTATCGTCTAGCTAATATTGTTGCTGATTATATGGCTAGCAGGATAAGATTGGGTGCAATATGTATTCACTCTTTGGCTAATCATCTGCAAGAGTTTACACCTATTTTGCAGGCCGATGCTGCGGGAGTAGTGTCATGGCCCGACCCATTGGGCCTTCAACCCAGCCCAATACACAAATGAAAAAAAAAATGGAAAGAAGAAACAGAGGAGAAGACTCCCGAAGGGAGTCTTCTTTCTCCTCTCATTGACTCCCAACCGGAGTCGGAAAGAGGCCCCCTCCAGCTCTATTTAAGGAGGAGATCCCTCCTCCCTCTCTTCCACTGAAAATTCGGAAGTCCATCGGCGACAATCGTCGAAAAATTATTGCGGAAGACCGACTCTGTGTCCGTCCAATTTTCTCGTCGGAAAGCCTTGCCGGCGTCGAAGGTGAGCCTCCTCCCCTTCCTCTCTTCTCCTCCTTTCTTCCCATGCCCGTGTGCATGATCACCGATGATCGGAGTCGCCGAATTTTGTTGCAGAAGAAACTTCTATTTTGGCCCTCTTTTTTTCGATTTTTCGATGTCGGTGGTCACTGCCGACCACCGGTTTGATCCCTCCGGGCTATAGGATCATCATCCCCTTGTCGCCAGCCACCGCCATGCTGGCTGCAGCCCTTGGTCGGCCGAGCAAAGGAGGGGACCACATGGTCCCCTGTTTCGACCCAAGTTAAGCCGTGGGAAGAAGAAAAGAAAAAGAAGAAGAAGAAGGAAAAGAAAAGAAAAGAAAAAGAAAAAGAAAAAGAAAAGAAAAAAAAAGAAGAAGAAAAATAGAAAAAAAAATTATAGACTCTTTGCTTTCTCTCTCTTCCCTCTCTCCCTTCAATCTGAACTAGTATTTTCTCTCTCTAGAATTGGATTTTTTTTCTTTATTTTCTCTCTCTAAAATTCTCTCTCTAGATTATTTCTCTCTCCTAATATTTTTAAAATTTTGAGAATAATGATGATAAATTGAAATTAATCCTAGAGATGGATTTTGATCTGTGATCGCTGGACAGTGTACCAGCATCCACTTTGATCAAACCTAATATTTTTAAGATTCTATTTTTTATGATTTTATTGAAATATCCAGATGATAATTTCAGCATGAGTTGATCTGATCGATCGAATTTATTGAATCATATCGTTTGAAGAGTCCAAGATGAATTTTTTTCTCTAAAATTTTCTTTCTCTAGAATTTTTTCTCTCTAAAATTATTTCTCTCTCTTGATCAATTTTTTTCTCTAAAAAAATTTATCAATTAATTTTTTTTTTAATATTTTTGATCTGATTCTAATGAAGAATCTTGATTTATGATTGTCGGACAGCGTGCTGGTGCTCGTCTTGATCAGATCGGATATTTCTCAATTTGATCATCCACGATTTCGATTTAATCATGACTTGATTAGATCATGTTGATTTTACAAATCGAGATGTTGGACTATGGCATCTGATCAATTTGGATTGTACCTCATAAATTTTTTCTCCTTTGATTTTCTCTCTCTACTTGATTTTATGAAATGAATGAAGAAACTTCGGTCCTATTACTTCAAATCTGATTTGATCTAATAGTCAAACTTTGGATCGTTTATATCCTAATTAGATTTTGATTAAGATGAAATTAGATGATCTGACCTAATCTAAATTATTGAATATAGTATTCGTATCCTTTCTAATTATTAAAATTGATCCTGTATAGGATTGTGGATGTTTGATCATGGGATATCGCGATATGATCTACGAACAAAATTTTTGAAAGAAAATTTATAAAAATATGTGGATTTATTGAAATACGTTCGAGGTAAGTAATGTTTTACTTTTTCTAAATTTATCGATAAATTATAATATATTTTTTTGATATGATTTGAGAAACGGTGCATGAATTGGATGAAATAATATTTTGTTATGAAAATATTATATTTTGATATGTTATGATGAAGCATGATTGAACATATTGATTTCATGATGCATTATATTGATTGATTTCGATACTACATGATTATATATTTTCTTATCAAAATTAGAATATAAAATATGATTTATGAAGAATTCTGATATAAGAACAATATAAATTGACAACCTGACTATGTAAAGGATCCCGTCAATGGGGACATATACGTTAGCAATTGATTTATCCTGAGAATTTATGTCGCCAGAGAGACCAGTGACAAAACGTCAAAGAGACCAGCGGTTTTGAAAGACTTTGCTGCCAGATGATTCGCAGCTCACTGTAAGAAGATATGCGGTATTATGACTCTGTCACAGGAAAAATATGATCATAGCTCATGGTTAATGAAAAGAACTTAAGAATGAAAGAAGTTAAAATCTTGAAAGAAACTCAAATTTTTGAAAAAAAATGAATTTGGCATGAACTATGTTGCATAATCAAAATTGATTTCAAATTGATGAACTCTATATGCTTACTTTTTATAAATAATTATTTATTTAAATACTTGATGAAATCTGTTGAAAGTGATCATTGCTTACTGGGCTATCTAGCTCATTACCTCATATTTTACTATTTTTACAGATGTTAAGGAATTAAGATGATATAAGATATGAATGGAAGAGTGATTAGAAGCAGAATCTCCATACTTTTATTTTAGGTTGAAAGTTTTATTGAATTTGATGTAAGGCCTATGAAACTTTATTGACTTTATTGAGATATTAAAGTTAAAATTTAGATTTGTTATATTTTTGATTTAAATTATTGACTAATTATTTCACTGTGAAGCATTGATATCGTGATAAGATGCCTTGCATGCTTACGGAAAGAGTTTCCTATAAGTATGCGGCGGTTGCCATGACCCTCGATTCACAATCTCGGATCAGAGGTGTAACAATTAGAGTGATCTCAGAGCATTAGTGGATGAACTAAGATGTGTATAGAATGAGTGTCAGTGGATAGATACTAGAGACATTATGGTGTAGATCTTCGATGATTGATGTGAGAGAAATCTTTATAATTTTTGATTAAACATTGAGATTATGTATGAAAAGATCATAAGAGATTATGATATATAGAGTTTGAAATATGATGGATGATCTATGGATTACGATATGATTAGTTAAATTTTGATCAAAAGTAATCACAAAAGGATTGACATGAAAATTTATTGTGTATTGTGGTTATTAATTTGATCATTGATTATTCAAGTAAATCGTAAACTCAAATTCGATACGAGAATAAGATTATGATATTACTTCTAATTGAGAAGTTGACTATTATTGACAAGATAAAGATTTGATGATAAAATATTATTTAAGGATGGACTAAGAAAATCTTTTATGATGCTTGATTGGAATATTTATTGAAATTAAATTTGATATGTGGATCATATATAAAGTGGCATATTAGGATAAATACATATATGGAGATATTACAAAGAAGCCTATTTCTTATTGATGAAATGGATTATAAGATTGTAGGATATTCATTGTATTGAAATCTTTAATCATCATCCTTGGATCTAAATAATAGATCTTATTTGTATCTTTTGGAGACTACATGATATGTATGAAATTTTAATTTAAAGATTTTGTATCTAAGTTGATCAAGAGATTTTCTGAAATTATTGTTGAGGTTGTTAATGAAAAAAAAATTGATATCTTTAGATTAAGATAAAAGATCTGATTTATATTTATTCGAGATTATGGGACCATTGTGAATTTATAATTTAGAAATTTTGGATTTAGGAATTGATATAGAGTTCTTTTACTTTTGTTAATAAGGTCTCTGATTGAATCTATTAAGTAGAGAATTATTTTTTTTTAGGATTGTATGGTTGTTATAAAAGGATACTTGATAGATATTGAAAATTCTGATGATAGAAATTTAAAAAAAAAATAATGATATGAAATTCTTATATATTCTGATTATGTCCTAACTCAACGGAGCATCGAAAGATTTTCTCATTGATTTGACTTATAAGGATTTTGATTTAGAATTATCGAATTTAATTGATATAAGAATTAAGATTTGATTCATATTGATTATAGTAGACCTATGTGATGGTTTTGAATGTGATATTGGACTCAAGGGTTAATCAAGATTATTGTGCACCAGTAAAAGTATGAATGAAAATCGAAAGTTAATCTTTGGCTTCAATTGAAATTAAAAAATTTTAGATCTCTTCTATTGATAAGATAAAGAAATAATTTGATCAAAATTTTTTTGATGAATCTAAAAAATTTTGATTGTTAGAATAGAGTGCGCAGCGGAAGCATGGTGATCTGGATTATTTTGAGTAAGTTAGGAAATGTTGACTCTTTGAATTAAAAAATTGTGATAGATGATATGATTTAATACAAAAATTCATTGATATTAGAAAGAATAATATTTTTTTTAAAAAATTTTTAGATATTCTTAATGTGATTTTTAAAAGTAGTGCTTCCACCTACTATGCTACAAAAATATTTAGCATCCTAATTCTAAGATGAGTGGACTCTTGATTTTTTATTTTAGATTTAAAATATTTAGAGATAAATTTTTTCTATCCTAGAATTGAATTTTATAATTATTTATTTATTAGAAAGAATTTGAGATTATTTATCGAATAATGATTTTGATTTTAGATTATTATACTCAAAATTTATCTCTAGAGTATAATAAAATTTGAAGTTTGAACTCTTTTAATCATTATTATTTCTCTGACTGAATAAAAAGGATTGAGATTATCTATTGATATTGATGATTGTTCTATAAAAGATGGATTAGAGTTATTTATAATTTAATCTGATAATGAATCGATTAATTAAGAGTAGTTAATGTTTAGATAAAAAAAAGTGATATACTTAGAATAGAGACATTGATTTTGATTATAAGAAAAAAATAGTTTTAATTTAGATTAACTTTTGAGTTATTGATTTTTTTTATGGAATGACTTAATGATAAATTTGCTTCAAGAATTAGAATATTTAAGAGTTTGAGGGTTTGAGTAAGAAAATTTTGATGACTAAAAATAGTGATTTTGATTCTAATCAACAATGGTGATATTGATCTTTTCTTATGAAATGACTTAATGATGAAGTTGCATCAAGAATTAAAACATGAAAAGTTTGAGGATGAGACTAAAAAGGTAAATTTTTAACCTTTGAAAGTATGAATAAGAGAAAATATTTTTGAATTTTGATTGATTGGGATGTCATTGTATAATTCACAAAAGTATGTTTTTTCTTATCTTATAATGGGTTGAAATTAAGAGTGGTTAATATTTTTTTTAAAAAAAAATGATGATGATGAATGAAGTTTTTATGCAAGAATAGAGACATTGATTTTCTTCTATCTACAAGAGATGGATTTGATTTTAATTTGAGTCATGAGATATTGAACATTATTTTTATAAGAAATGAGATCATAATTTTGAAATCTTAAAATATTGAAAATCTTTGAGATATTGGTCTTGATAAATAAAAAAATGAATGGTTCCGTTTCAGATCGATATTTGATGTATTAACTTTTTCTTTATGAAATGATTTAAGAATAAATTTATATCAAGAATTAGAATATTGAAATATTTGAGGATGAGATTCAAATAAGAAACTATGAAGACTGAAGCAAGAAAAAATTACGAGGATGAAATTTTTTTTAGAGGGAGGGTTTAGGGTTTAGGGTTTAGGGTTTTAGGGTTTAGGGTTTAGGGTTTAGGGTTTAGGGTTTAGGATTTAGGGATTAGGGGTTTAGGGGTTTGGGGTTTGGGGTTTGGGGTTTGGGTGGTTTGTGGTTTGTGGTTTGGGGTTTTAGGGTTTAGGGTTTAGGGTTTAGGGGTTAGGGGTTTAGGGGTTTAGGGGTTTAGGGGTTAGGGGTTTAGGGGTTTAGGGGTTTAGGGGTTTAGGGTTTAGGGTTTAGGGTTTATGGATTTATGGGTTAGGGTTTAGGGTTTAGGGTTTTTAGGGTTTTTAGGGTTTAGGGTTTAGGGTTTAGGGTTTAGGGTTAAGGGTTAAGGGTTTAGGGTTTAGGGTTTAAGGGTTTTAGGGTTTAGGGTTTAGTGTTTAGTGTTTAGTGTTTAGGGTTTAGGGTTTAGGGTTTAGGGTTTAGGGTTTAGGGTTTAGGGTTTAGGGTTTAGGGTTTTAGGGTTTTAGGGTTTAGGGTTTAGGGTTTAGGGTTTAGGGTTTAGGGTTTAGGGGTTTTGGGGTTTTGGGGTTTGGGGTTTGGGGTTTGGGTTTTTGGGTTTTTGGGTTTTGGGGTTTTGGGTTTAGGGTTTAGGGTTTAGGGTTTAGGGTTTGGGGTTTGGGGTTTGGGGTTTGGGGTTTTTAGGGTTTGGGGTTTGGGATTTGGGATTTGGGGTTTGGGGTTTGGGGTTTGGGGTTTGGGTTTTAGGGTTTGGGGTTTGGGGTTTGGGGTTTGGGGGTTTGGGGGTTTGGGGGTTGGGGGTTTGGGGTTTGGGGTTTGGGGTTTGGGGTTTGGGTTTTAGGGTTTAGGGTTTAGGGTTTAGGGTTTAGGGTTTAGGGTTTAGGGTT